>NC_083418.1:5015154-5185495 GCF_020745735.1 Hemiscyllium ocellatum
TTTTGATCTGGAGCTACATGTTGACCAGACTGGGAATGAACCGCATGTCCATCCTAAAAAGAATTCAATATACAACTTCGATTTTTTCCAACAATCTATTGGGGTTTCATCCGTTAAGGTAGAATTTCAAACCATCCCATCCAGAACATTACCTGGCTCTCTGGATGAATATTCTGGTGATAATCTAACTAAGGCATTGCCTCCATGAACACGCACTTGGTCCATTTACAAATTGCGAAAATCACCACTTATTTCTGCTTCCTAAACTAATTCTATGCCTCTAAAGTGCAATTGAAGTGCAAACACTCTCAAACTGTTCTAAATCCGGGTCTTTGATTTAACCACGCAATGAAATCCTCACCATATTTCTGAAATATGGTTGCAGAGTTCCATAAAATCACGTGCTTCCATCCCCTCCCAGGTAGGATGCTTCTGAGATCATTGCCCATGTCTTTGTTTAATTTAGGTTTACTTATTCCAATGCATTCCTGTCCACCTCTCAGACTGTCCATTTACTCCCTTTATCGGAAGAGAGGCCTGCAGATGCTGGAGAGCCGAATTGAAACTGCTGTGCTGGAAAAGCACATCAGGTCATGAAGCATCCAAGGAGCAGGAACTTTGACGTATTGGGGGAACTTCGGGGATGGAGAGATTTTTATATTTGTTGATTGACTGGAGTTGGGTAATAGGTGGGATTTGTTTTGTTTTTTTTGTGGACTTTACATAACCGGCATATTCATAAAAATCTGTGTGAATATCAATATTGCGGTTACAGTGGTAGAGTTTCTCTGACCGTGATGACTATTCTTCATTATATTGAAATACAGGCAGGCTGCAAATGCCAAATGGCTGCGTCTTGTTCCAGTATTTCTCTGCTGGGAATACACAGCACCGATAAAGGCATTTCGAATCAAGGATTCTGTGCCTCCACCACGCTTTCAGACTCCTAGCTGATGGTTCTCGGCAGTACGTCCACCATGCCTTTTGCATGGAATGGACATACCCATCTTCTACACAACAGAGCAGCCTTTGATGTGAATACATCCTATCCAGTCTGGCTTGGTCTGAATGATTAAAGGGTGAATAATCTCCCTAGCCTTTGCGCACATTTCAGAGGCTCAGCCTGGCCTCTCGTTCACGTTTACTGCATGGAGGCTTACTCTCACTCCTGTTGAGCAGGCGCTGCTGTCAAACGCCTCCTTGTATATGCAGAATGAGGTATCACTGGCAAGTTTGTAATAACAAATTTGACTCGACAGGCGCCGACAGTGAGACTTTTCAGCTATATCGTTAGATTGCAGAAGACTCACAGGACATATGAAAGACATTTTCAAAATTATGACGGGCCTAGTTAGAGCTGATAATGAGGAAGTATTCCCTCTCGTAGTAGCATTGCGAATACGAATGTAGATTTAAAAAGCATTCCAACAGAGTGAAATGCGATGTGAGAAAGAAACTTCACACAGCCAGTAATTAAATCTGGAACAGATCGTGTGGAAATGTGATTTAGGCAGGTTCAGTCAAAGACGTTAGTTTATTATTTGATGCTACATAAGATGCAAGATCAAAAGGGTACGTCTCGGAAATGACACAAAATCAGACAGCACATTTGGAGAATCATGCGTTCACAAGGAGTTGAATGGTCTCATTCTGTACCTGAATAATTGCACATAATTACTCATCATATTTCCACAGATTTATTAATCAACCTGGGGCTAATGCCTGATATTCTGTCAGGTTGCTCAAACATAATCAGATTACTGTTTTGTGACAACGTGTGGCAGTCTCCAGTTGCACATTTTTGGTTTAAAATATTACGGAAAGAATTATCAAAAGTGGACTCTGGATTTCAGCATAAGGTGGAGGGGGAATATGGGATAACGACTTATATCTTTGAGGTACAAAAATGTTTAACAGAAACTGGGGAATTCTCTGGTGGTATTTCTATTCGATATGTACAGAGCTGAAGTTTACAAATCATTTTTCCAGTAAATTAGAAAGAGAGGAGTTGCTGATGGATGACTAAAATCATACATTAAGCCGAGATCTGACAGATTCGCTTGATTCATCAGAATCTGAATGTTACCTTCAATGTTTTCAACTGAAAAGATTTAAAACATTAGTGTTACCAAATCCCTACGATGTGGAAACAGGTCATTCGGACCAATATGTCAAACCAACTTTCTGGACAGCATACCTCCTCGACACATGCCAGATCTCAACATTCCCCATGGCCAACCCTCACATACCTGGAGACGATATGCAATTTCACATTGCCAAACTACATAATATGTAAAACTTTGGACTGTGAGGGGAAACACGCATGCACATATGGAGCTTTTACATACTTCACACATACAGTCGTCCAAGTATGGAATTGTACACAGGCCTTCAGCAATGTGCGTTATCAGTGCGAACCACATGCAGAAATACTGGGAAACTCCCGAAACATCGACAGTGAGTGTTACAGTGAACAGACTATAGAAAGAACATGAACCAGTTATACAGCTTTAAAGCAAATTGTTTTCACCTCAAACCAATTGTGTGTTGATTTGTTGTTTGCGAAGAATACCCTGTTTTCTCGTGAATTGACTCAAATGTAAGGAAATTTCTCAGCTTAATCAAGGCCCTTTTTCTTAAAATCACAATAAGTATCGTGAATGTTACTGGTGAAGAGGTCGAAATCAACGAATATTATTTACAGATGTCCTCGATTATTTCCAACCTCATTTGCCTCCTCTCAGGTCTCAAAGCTACAGCTGTGAATTCTGGTTGTGAATACACGTGAGTTCTTCATGGAAGCTGTTTCAGTTTTCATGAGTTTTTAATTAACATTGATGTTGGTTCCCACAGATCCTGAATGCCAGTGGGAGGAGGGAGAGAGCTGCGACTTTGAATTCCTCCCTGACCATGGTTTGCAGATCTTCACCATCCCTTTGAATGCATGACTTTGTTCTCTCACCTGAGTTCGAGCGATTGCACAGGTGAACACTCATATCACGTATGGGTGGTAGAGCAGCGATGAATCATATCATACACTTTGAGTGTCCTTTGGTACAGGGGGTTGCTTTTAATTCCTCTCATATTTGCTCGATAATTCTCAGGAAGTGAATTGAATCTGTCACATTTGGAGAAGCACTGTTTAGTGAATGTTATGCAACAAATGCAAACTGATCTGACACTCTCGTCAGTTTTCACTCAAAAGCACATGACCAGAGATTAACAATCTCTTACTGTACTAATTAAGGTAGGTGAACACAGAGTGATAACTACATTTTTTATCAAGACCGGTTAACTTCAAAAAACATGCAGTGAATTAAATTGACCACCAGAGGTCCACCGCGCCAAGGCTGTCTGATCGAAAATCAATAAAAGAATTGAGGTTCCCCTTCGCTTTTGATTATTTCTCAACATAGAAATCGTACTTCATCAACATCTCTTCCCACTTTTAATGTTGTTTAGATGTTCTGTGCCTTTATTTGGAAAAGAGATTCACTTCAATATCAACACAATTGAATGATAATCTGACAGCTAACCAACAGAAACTGTGTCACTGAGTCACACATGCCCCATGTGCTTATGTTCCGATTTGAAATGCTCAGTATTTAACTAAAATAATAGAAATCAACTGTTTAGAAGACTTCAAAAGTTTTTGAATGAAGTTTATTGGTTACTCGCTCCCGCCTATGGAAATGCAGCTCAGAGATTTCTTAGAACATAGAACATACAACAACACAGTGCAGTACGTGCAATTCTGCCCTCGATATTGCACTAACCTGTGAAATTTTCTCAGCTCGTCTCCCTACACTATCCGAAAACCATTCATTTCTTGACCAGGACATAATCGTCCTAATTTTTTCTAAAGCCCCTTCTATGTAAAATGATGTTTGGCCCGGATTGCAGAAGGTCATATCCCAAGGATTTACAGTTAACACCGAGTGAACCGACATTGTTGCTTTTTGCTGATATCAGAGGATTAGAGCGTAAAGAACTGACATTTTGCCTCTTATCCGTTTTTCTCCGTGTCGTTTCATGTGGGGCCGAGGAAAGCAAATCATTATGGGGTTGTTTGAAACCAAGCATATACAGTTTCTAATGATTCAATTGCGGGGAATACAGTCAGTTAATCGTTTTATCATTATGTTGCTAATAATATTAGCATAGAATGTCTTTCGTGTATCTGTACCAGTCATTCAAAGAACAGTCAACAATCTGAGACATTTTTTTTCTCGGAAGCAATGCTCGAGGTGACAGGTCAGAAATGTGCACGAAGGAACCAGCAAAGTTTGGACGAACATCGGAAGTAGCATGGGCCATTCAGCTACCAACGCCTGTTCCACTATTCAAACAAGTCAAGGCTGTTCTGAGGCAGAATTCCAGTAATACACCTGTGGCTCATGGCCCTTGTTATCATAATTAACTATCTCAGAATTATCGTTCATAAATAATCCTTTACCAATTTCACGTTATGCCAGCGAGTTCCATACATCTGTCAAACTCTGTCTATTTGATTGCTTGCGAATACATCGCGGGGATGGCCGTAATGTTTAGACTATGCCTCTTTTCAACTCACAAATATTTCGATGTATAGCCGAAAGATGAAGGCGTAAATTGGGTGATTACTTCATAGAACATCAACCTTCTGCCTTCAGAACAGACCCCGATCTTCCAGTTGTCTGCCACTGTAGTAGGCCAATTCCTTGCACAATATCTCTGTTTCAGGCTTGCTGTCGTAGTGCAGTGAAGCTCAATATAAGTCTGAAGAACGTCACCTCATTTTCCACTTGGGCACTCTGCAGCCATCCGGACTCAACATGAAAATTAGCAATTTTCAGATGTGCACTCTCATGCGTCTTGTCTCCAAAACAAAGACACCAGGCCTTGTTGTCACTCCGCCTTCTAATGCTCATTAACCATTGTTAACTATTAACAGTTCCGCGGTCAACGTTTTACCTTCCAAACTGGACCATTATCACTCCTTTTTTGGTCCAATTGCTCTTACTTGCCTTCGGGTTCTATCTCCATCTATCGTTTATTCCCTACACCGCATTCAGCCTGCGCCCCCACTCTATCTTCTGCGGATAAACTGATATTTTCCCAGCTGCCATCAGTTCTGTGAAACGGCCACGGACACGAAATATTGACTCTGACTTCTCATCATAGATTCTGGCAGACCAGTTGAGCTTTTCTAGCAACCTCTGTCAACATGAATTAGTCCTTGAGCACGGAGACTGGATCACTTAATGTACTCTTATTCAGCCTCCAGGGATTTAGATTGGTATATTATACTTACAGGCAATACTGAGTCTACTTTCAAGTTAATCAACTGTTCTGCTACTGTATTTTTGTTCCTGATATGCATGATGCGTTTTCTTGGTAAAGTTGTAGAACCATTGTGCCTTAATAGTTGAACTTAATGGACCATTACTGGAAATTGGGAATGGAATTCAGTCCGTGACTTTGTTAGTACCTTCACAAATCCATTCGCTCTTGCTGTCGGTGTCACAGATCCGCGCTGTGATACACAGACTGGAATCAGTCTCTTTAGAAATACGTTTAAAGCCAAAAGCATGGAGAGGGAAGGGAAAGAGCAAGATAACGAGGCAGAGAAACTCAGCATGAAGAGCAGACAGGCAGAAGGGGAAGTTGAAGATAACTGACAGAAGAAAAGAAAGAGACACAATTTAGGCATTAGTTTTTGACCTCTGTTGTCAGTCATAATTTAAAATCATTGCAGTACCATCCAGCATTCCCTTAATCCAGAATAACAATGAGATAGTAGATGCAGGATTGTAGCACAACAGTACAATGCCTGAAATCAATTGAAAATGTTTCATCTTCAGATCACATTTGTCTCAAGGTGTTTAGAAAAGCTCAACTCCATAGATTTTACATCACGACCAAGTTATTTATCTGTGGATACTGAAAAAATCAAAATCTTCTATCTGTCTGCTTTGCATCAGACGTGAAGTTTCATTGTCAGCTTCACAAGGGAATATTTTTCAGGGATGTGGTGTGCCCAAAATTGAGTAAATTCATAGTCCCGCCCAGAGTGAGGAGTAAAAAACAATCTGTTATTCATGTAGTTTAACACACAGCCGCCTCTAGCTGGACAGGCGTTTCATTCAATTGGTGTCACCACGGCCGTCATAACATTATACTGATACTTATTACTTAATCTCTGGACATCCGACCTTATTCTTCAACCTACCCGAAGATTCCAGATGCTCCTGTTACAGCAGTGTGATAGGGAGTTCGGACAAAAATGTTAACA
Source organism: Hemiscyllium ocellatum (assembly GCF_020745735.1). NCBI lineage: Eukaryota > Metazoa > Chordata > Chondrichthyes > Orectolobiformes > Hemiscylliidae > Hemiscyllium > Hemiscyllium ocellatum. Next base: position 5,021,429 of record NC_083418.1, read on the forward strand.
ACCATAGATTCACAGAGATTTACAGCACGGAATAGATCATTCGGTTCAAAATGTTCGTGCCGTCCAGAGAAGCTAGCCTAATCTAGTCTAATTTGCCCATAACTGTCCGAAATTCCTCTACACTCTCCCTATTCATATATCCAGCCAGGTGCCTTTGATGTCTTGTAGCTGCACCATCCTCTTCCTCTTCCTCTGGCAGCTCATTCCATTCACGCAACGCCCTTTGAATGCAAAGGTTGTCCCTTTTTTTTTGATTAGACTTACAGTGTGGAAACAGGCCCTTCGGCCCAACAAGTCCACACCGACCCGCCGAAGCGCAACCCACCCATACCCCTACATATACCCCTTACCTAACACTATGGGCAATTTTAGATTGGCCAATTCACCTGACCCGCACATCTTTATGACTGTGGGAGGAAACCGGAGCACCCGGAGGAAACCCACGCAGACACGGGGAGAACGTGCAAACTCCACACAGTCAGTCGCCTGAGTCGGGAATTGAACCCGGGTCTACAGGCGCTGTGAGGCAGCAGTGCTAACCACTGTGCCACCGTGCCGCCCACGTGCCACCCTTATGTCCCTTTTATATCGTTCTCCTAACACCTGAAACGCACACCTTCTATTTCTGGACTACCCCAGGGGGAAAAACGTCTTACGTATTTATATAGCCTTTCAGGATTTTATAAACCTCACTGAGATCACCTCTCAGCCCCAGACATTTTAATGCAAAAGCCCAGCCTATTCTATCTCCCTTTAACACTGGCAACATTCTCGTTAATCTTTTCTGAACCCATTCAAGTTTCCCATTTCTTCAGCTGAAGCAGACTGGAATTGCACAAAATGTTCCAAAAGTGGTCTGAGAAATATCCTGTACAGCTGCAACATAGCTTCCCCGATTTTATTTTCAGTGCTCTTACCAAGAAAGGAAAGCATACAAACGCTTGTTCCACCTCCCTTTCTACCTGCGACTGCACTTTCGAGGAGCGTTAAATTTGCACTAGAAGATGGCTTTGTTCAGCAACGCTACCCCAGGAACTCAGCATTAAGTGTATAGGTCCTGTTCTGATTTGATTTTTTTCAAAATGAAGCACCTCACATATATCTAAATTAAACTCGATCTAACACTTGTCATCCCATTGGCCTGCCTGGTTCAGGAATAAACTCCCTGTCCACTATACCTCCAATTTTGTTGCCATCTTCAAACTTACTATCTCTAAACCCCATGTGCACATTCAAATTATTTGCCCAAATGACGAAATGCAGTGGACCAGGAACGATGCTTAAGGCATACCACTGGTCAAAGGATTGCAAGTTGAGAAAATCATGCCCATCCTTCTAACTTCGATCTAGGTCTGTATCCAAATGGTCTAACTATATTCTGTGAGCTCTAACCTTCCTAACCAGTCTGCCATGAGGTACCTTGTCTAATGCCTGACTGAAGTCATTTCGATCATGTCTCCTGCTCTGCGTTCAACGCTCATCCTCATTACTTTTTCATAAAACCCAATCGGGATGGTAATTTCGAAAGCACAAAGCCATGTTGACTATCCTTAATTAGTCTTTACCTTTCTAAAAATGCAAATCTATGACTCAAAATTATCTCCAACAAATTGACCACTATCTTTATAGAAACATAGAAACTTATCGGGCTCACTAGTCTCCAGTTCCCTGAAGTTTTCCTTACAACCTTCCTTAAATCGTGGCAACACTTTTGACAATCTCCAGTCTTCTGGCACCTCACCAGTGACTGTCAGTGACACAAGCATCTCCGACACCGACATGCTCATCCTCTTTTCATACATGGCTTTTCATTTGACCTTGAGGCTGCTACTGTGTGAAACACCATAATTGATTATTGCAGGGCGTCCTGATCATGGAGCACCCCGCAGTTCGTGTTTCACCTTCACCAGCATATTCTCAGCTCAGACAAATGATTTTGAGAATCAGATCATAGCCGACCAACAGAGAACAAGAAAAGAGCATCCAAACCTTCGCAAATGTGCAACATCACCTGTATCAGTTTCTGGTGGTATCAAAACAAGACATTTATTGCAGATACATTGAGAAATAGGAAGCGGAATGGCAATCAATATTCAATGTGTATAACCGTGCTCTGTTATACAGGGTCACTGGGAAGGGCAGTATACATACTGATACTTGGAATTGTCAAAGAGGAGAGGATGCTTTTGATCCTTTAATTTCTAAATTATGGGCCCAGCACACTCCTGCTGGCCCATTCTGTTCGCGCTGAACACGACATTTTCCATCTTGTGCTTATTTTTCGTTTGGCGTGCGGCATGTACCTTAGATGATGATGTCAAAACCCTTCACTGTTATAGTGTGGCGCAGACTTGTGACTATGTCAATACAGCCTCTGTGTACTTTCCAAAATTCTGCTGGTTAAGCTATGAATCCATTCAGAATCACAAGATGTGTTACAGGCCATGCGTCTAACCTTTGCTGAGCTGGTTTTACACGCTGACGAAATGACTGTGTCATTTGATTGATTGATTTTATCTGAGTGATTAATTGTCACATGTACCGAAGTACAGTGAAAATCTTTATTTGTGATTTGTAAAGGCGGATCAGAGTAGTCAAGGGCATGCAGATCACAGGGTGAAAAAGTAACTTTGGACAAATTAAGGATGTGCCCTCGGCAAGATCTGCATTATCTAAATCAGCATTACTTGAATTAAGACAGTCCATTTATCAGTCAAGGTACTGCTGAGAGAAGCCGATCCTAAACCTGCTGCTGCGTGTGTTCACACTTCAGTCATGTAATGTGATGTCAAGTTTCTCGAAATCATACAAACTTAGTCACAAATGGTATTAGATGCTGAATCATAGGAGTCGGGGGATTTTTAACCCGGAGAACTCACACCTGCCTGAAATGAAAGCCAGTCCCCTAGACCAGTGATCCAAACCAATCTTGTCATGGAGTCTTATGTTAAATTCGTGTTACGCTCATGTGAGCAGAATGTTACAATGTATGTGTGTTAAGCCCACAACACAGAGGTCAGGCAATAAACTCGGAAACGTAATCTGCTGTTTATCATTTCACTAATAACAGGGAGAAGCATCTGCTGTTCTGCACAATTTACTCTCATATTATCAGGAGCAAGACAATTCATAAAATAATAGCGACTCTAACGTTCCTCAAAAGGGAAGTCGTGCCACAGAGAGTTGGAAGGGACCTGTCGATGTGAAATGTCATAATCATTGCCATCTGTTGACATGAACGGTTGCTCACAATCACCAAAAACGAGAGTGAGAGCATTTAATATTCACTGATCTCCGCCCCAGAAATCCAGCGACACGATTCGTCTTGTTTGAATCCTCTATTCCTCACAGCAGCACTTTAAAAATAACACCATGTCAGCAACTGATTTGTCAAGAACATTCAGACAAGGCAATGTGATAGATATAATTCCTTTCGATTGGCTTAGTGAGCTGTGCGAGTTTGCAGCAAATGGAACAATATGAAAACTAGGTAACCAAAAGTTCCCACAATGTAATCCAGTCCAGGGTCAGCGATATGAGACGGGTCATCTCTGTTTCTCTATCCAACGATTGGTATTCACATGGGGAATATTTGCAAATTTTCAGTTAATATACAAATCTTTCCAAAAGATATAACACTCCATACAATAAGAAACTGCAGACTTAGAATAAATTCTGCTTTACTCATCATTATTTTTCAACTATTCTCCAGCCTAATGTCTCAATGACCTCGGTCAATGTCAATAAAGGCTGCTGTATGTAAGGACCAAACTTAAAACCTCAGCATTCTTTGCACCGACACAGGTCAATTCCATCATTGGAGCCACAGACAACATCATGTAACGTGTCCTAATCATGCCATGGGGCCCTTTGACCGTTCTCCTCTATTTTTGCTGAGGTTCTAAAATAATACCTAACGTACTTGAGGTTATGCTGACATGGACTCTGATTATTGGTGCATCAGCTTCAGGAAAGTGACAGAACAAAGTGTTGTGCAAAATGGATCTCGTTGAAAAGTAGTACAATCCCTTTGTTCCTGCTTCACTTACAGAAAATGTTGCATTGTCGCTGCAAAGGGCATTTCATTCAAACGACTTTAATTTGAGAAAGGATGTTCAGCCTGACAGAGAACTTGTGAGAATCCTCCACTGTCTGACCTAAAGCTGAAACAGGAGCTGTCTATTCCAGCTTGGAGGGTAGCGAAGTGGAGGTGAGACAAAAATATTCATTGGTGTAGATTCACATTGTTCTCATTGTGATTGTTTAAAAACTTGGGCCAGTAAAGACGCAAGCAGAAAGGAGCAGAAGTAGGCCATTCTTAACACCGCTCCTGCCCCGGCACGCCATTCTGTACCATTGTATCTCACACAACACTTTTATGTCTTTTTCCAGCGTATCCATATCATCATGTTGCCAAGTGACTAACACATATTTATCGATCTCTATCATAAATAAACATCGAAGTTGTTCATCGCTGAGAGGAAAATGTTGCATTTCGAGACAGTTGGGTTTCTGCATGAATGTTATAGGTTTTGCAGATGAGCAGCCGAGTCTTGTCTGAACACCTTCCAAACCATAAACTAATACTCGACTCTGATGAGATTTGCACGCACAACTTTTGAATGGCAGTCTTAACAATGGCATAGAAATTCAACGCGCTTTCCATTGCACCACAGAGTCGCGGCCTCACCCAGTTTTAAGCATAAAAGCTTGCCTCAGAACCATTTCATTCGGGACACCCATCTCACGTCTGTCTGGCCTCGTCACACTTTCTAGTATCTGGTAACCACGTGTGGAGCAAACGATTACATGGATGTTGGGGATTCAGGCGCAGATTTCCCCTTAACTGGGCTGGAATTCTGGCCAAGGTAATTAACGTGAATTTCTAACATTTTGAAACTTACGCTGGATTCTTGAGATTTATTAATTAAACTAAAATTCAATTTGCCCTTGCATAACATTTTTAAAATTTTCACTATTTATAAAAACCATGCCACGTGCTCTTGGATGTAGTAATACAGAAGATTGCTGACGTTGTGTACAGTGTGGGTCATTGTGCCGTGTGAACATTCCAAAGAATGCTGCTGAAGTATCAGTGAATCGAATTCTCTGACGAATAGATACCGATAGAAGGAAAATCCCAGTACAGTGGCGACATAACATTGCCTGTGATCAACGCAGGAAACCACGGTAAACGAACACAGGATTCAATAATGCCTATTTTCACCACATTTTACTATGTCGTTTTCCTGAACCTGATGCCCCATAATCGAAGATCCATCATCAGTCTAACCTCCTCTGCGCTGTATTTCATTTCAGATCTTCAGCAAAAAAAGGAGTAATTGGTTGAGGGGCCCAGTGGTAAGATCAGTAGCCATTGGTCATCAGTACATGGCAACTCCAGTGGTACAATTCGTCAGTTTGAAGCACTTGCACGACAGAATGGAATTACGTAAGGTGCCAAAGTTGCACATTCGGTTCTCGCCAGGTGTTGGTTTTACTGATATTGACCAGAGATGATTGCAACTTCAAGCTGACGAACACTTCAAACGCCGAATATTACACCACAACAAAGCTTATATTGGCCCTAAATTTTCACCGACCTGTGATGTAAATCTGACGAGTATTTTACCATTATAAGTTGCAAGTTTATACAATGACCATTTAATTGCCCTGAAAGTTGTTGAGTCTACGAGAGTTGAAGGCAAGACGTTCAGCACCTTTAGTACTCTCTGAGAAAGGAACCTACCTCGGCATCTATCACCTTCAATTTACATCGATGTGCCCTTGTGCAAAAATTACCATTTGAAGAAAAATGCCTTCACTGTCCACCTTACGCAAACTCTGATCATGTTCTATGTCTATCTAAATTCACCCCTCAAACTTCTTATCTCTATCAAAAACTGCCTCAAGTCCCTCAATCTTTCCTCGTAAGACCATCTCTCCATAGAAGGCAACATGCTAGAAAATGTCCTTTCCAATGCTTTCACATCCGTTGTATAATGTGGCGACCAGAAATGCAAGCAACTATACAAGTGCGGCCACACCAGTGAATTTCTGGAGCTGTAAAGTGATAATTTCGCTCTGAAACTGAATCCCTCTTACTAGAAAAATTAACACACCGTGCTCCTTGCAAGCAGACCTGTCAACGTGGGTGGTCACTTTCCAGGTTTTATTTGCATGCACACCGAGATCGCTCTGCACATCTAAACTTCCAAGAATATTACAATTAGCCAAGAACTCTTTATCCTTGTTGCTCATTCCAAGGTAATTAATCTCACACTTTTCGACATTAAACTCCATTTGCCACCTCTGCAGATTATCCGTTTCCCTCTGTAACAGTCAGCAGATATTGGCACTATGGACAACTTCGTCGAGCTTAATGTCATCCGCAAACTTACACATCCATCATACCATGCCCTAATCCAGGTCATTTATAAAAAGGGCAAACAACAACGGACACAAAAAGGAATCTTGCGGTACACCATCAATAATTGAACTCCAGGATCATTTCCCATGAACTGCCACACTCTTGTCTTCTTTCAGCGAGCCAATTTCTGATCCAATTCGCTAAACCATCCTCAATCCCATGACTCTGTATTTCATGCAACAGCCGACAGTGCCTGACTGAAAACCATATCCACCACATCAACCACTTTATTGTCATCCACCTGTTTGCCCACCTTCTCAAAGAGCCCAATAAGGTTTGTGAATCACAATCTAATATTCACAAAATCGTATTGACTAACCCAAATCAACTTCTTTCTTTTTCGATGGTCATAAATCCTAACTCTGGCAATCTTTTCCAAAACGTTAAAAGCAAGGAAGCTAAGTATCACTGTTCTATAGTTACCAGCATTGTCTCTGCTCCCCTTCATGAAATAGGCGACAGTATTTGCTAAACTCGGGTCTTCTAGCACGAATGGCATGGTCACTGACGAAATGAAGCTTATAGTCAAATTTCTGCAATCTCCTCCCCCGATTCACAGAGAATCCACGGATACATCCCATCAAGTACAGGGGACAAAACTACTTTCAGACGTTCAAGAATTGCTAACAACTCCTCTTTATGGATGTGAATTTCGTTTATTCTGTTAGTTTGCATCTCAATACTCTCTTTGACAACATTGTCATTTTTATTTTTGATATGAATTAGAAAATCATTTATCGCCTCTTCTATCCTTGGACTCCGCGGACAACTTCGTACTTCTGTTCTTGACAGACCAAAAGCGTATGCTAGACATTCTTTTATTCTTGAATTACCAATTGAAAGCTTCAGGATTTTCATTGTTCCTGCCAGACAAAGACTTCTCATGCCTCCTCTTAACTCGAAGTAGCTCTCTCTTTAGGCCCTTCCTGGTTAGCTGTTAATTCTCAAGCGTCCTTCCTCAGACTTCATATCTCATGTTTACATACGTCTCTTTCTTCTTCTTGACAAGACATTCAACTTCTTCAGTCAACCCAGCTCCCTGTGTCGACCTCATATTCCCTGCATGACGCATATATACTTCCCAAGGACATGCAGTAGCTTTTCACTGAACAAGCTCCATATTTCAGGTGTGCACAACCCCTGAAGTTACTTTCCACATGCGGTTCATCCTAACTCTTGCCTAATCGCATCATAATGGCCTTTCTCCCAAAGATACCTCATGCTCTGCAATAAATACTCAATTATATCCATCATTAAATAAGAATTACCGAAATTGTGGGCACTATCAGCAAAGTGCTCCCTTTCCTCCAAATAAAATAACTGGCTTAGTTCATTCCCCAGAAGCAAATCCAATGAGTCTTTGTATCTTGATGGCCTGTCTACATGCTGCGTCAGGAAACCCTCCTGCACACATTGGACAAAAACTGACCGATCAGAGGTACTGAAACGATAACATTTCCAATCAATATTTGGACAGTTAAAGCTCCCCACAACAATTTTCGTTCCTATCCAGAACCATCCTTGCAATATTTTCCTCCATATATCTAGAACACTTTTGTGGTGACCTCTCCTTTCCTGATTCTAATCTCAGTTCATTATCCCTCAGCAGATTCAGTCGCGTCCGCACCAAATATGCATTTTGCTACCATAGTACTTCCTTGACGAATAATGCCACATCTCCTCTTCTGAAACGACCCATCTAATGTGGCTGAAAAATGGAAACTGACGTACCAGGAACAACCATTCCCTTCAGTCCTTCGTTCATGTCTCTGAAATGGCCACAGCATCGAAGTCTCAGGTAATGACGCATGACACATACCTTATCCCAGATGCTCCTGGCGTTGAATTAAACACACTTCAAGCCACCTTCAGCCTTGCCAGGACACTCTTGTAAACCTGAAAAGCTATTTATTACTTAACCATTCACAACCACCTGCAAACTGGAGCTACAATTCAGTTTCCCACTCTGATGCTGAATTTGTTCAAACCCTCATGAAGAGATTTGGCAAATTATCCCCTCAGGATATTGGTACCCTTCTGGTTCAGGTGAAGACCATCCTGTTTGTAAAGGTTCATCGACTCCAGTATAAGTCCCAGGTATTTGAATCTCTCCCGCCTGCACCATCCTAGTAACAACATTTTCAACTGTTATCTCCCTACTCTTCACCTCATTACCACGTGGGATGGGCAAAAAATCAGAGAGAACAACTCTGTTTGTTCTAGATTTAAGATGTCACCCTCGATCCCTGAAATTCTGCCATACATCCACATCACTTTTATGACCTACGTTGTTGGTGCATATGTGGACAATGACGTGACGTTGCTCCCCCTCTCCCTTAAGGATCCTGAAAACACGATGCGAGACATCACAAACCCTGGTAGCTGGGAGACAACACACCAATTATGAGTCTGCCATATATCTACAGAATCTCAATCTGTCCTCATCGATATGGAGTCCCAAGAACAAATGCTCTCCTCCTCTCTCCCCCACCCTTGTGAGAAAAAGGAGCAAATACTGTGCCAGACACCTGTACCCCATTGCTTACCCCTCGTAAGTCATGCCGCCCAAAAGTTACAAATATGCATACTTGTTACTGAGGGGCACGGTTACAGCAGATGCCTGCAATGTCTGCCTGTCAGCGTTTCGTCTCCCACTGTATCCGAACTATCTATGTCTTGGAGCTGCAGTGTTACTGCCTCCCTATAACTCCACTCAATTTCACTCAGAATCTAAAATGAGCTAATATCAGGATTAGGTGAGTGGGGAGATCAGGATTCTGATGGTAAGCTGAGACATTGCGAGAATTAATCCCACACTGTTGGCATCACTTTATCTCATAAACCAATTATGCAGCGGACTGAGCTTACTGACTTCCCTTTAATGATGAGCTAACAGAAGCATTTCAGTTCTTTTACAATTTATGGAAGTTCACGTAGAACAAGCAGCTAAATCTTTCTTCACAACCAGTACTTTCTATGCTTAGTCGTACTCAGTTGCAGGTGTTATGTGGTTTCTTTCCAATTAACGTTAACCCATTAGAAACTGTGCACCTAACACTTACCAGACCCGGCCGCCCAGACTCCCTGTCCCATGAAATTTACTCATTATGTTTCTGCACACATTTGTACAAAAATTTCAGAATCAGCTTCTCACATTTTTTTAAGAAAGATATTCATTTTTGATTTCAATTACTGTAGAATGAAAAAAAAAAGTGCTCCAAACTTTTCCTTATCATTCGTCGCTGGTTTTGAAGTTTGAAAATTTAGTTATAGATCCATCTGAATGAAGGATTTTCCCTACTGTTTACTCTTACCAAATTCACATCATCTGGGAAACTTCCATATGGACGCAACTCAGTTTTACCTGGTTTCACGCCACATGTTCCATCATCCCATGAAACTCTGCCTTTTCTTTTTTAATGGGGTTTTCCCCATTACTTCGTTGGCTTCCTTTCCATTCTTTTTTTGTTTTCCAGTAGACGCTGTCCATTCTTCCGCGCGTCGTTTGATTCCAGTCATCGCCATCCATGTCTTTTTTCATCTCTTTATATCCCAGTGAAGTCCATCTGGAGAAAGATGCTGTTCCAATGCAACACATAAAAACCCGCTCGAATGGTGTATGCTGCCATTACCAGTGTAGGGAAGATGCGAGCTAGTTCAGTCACAGGTGAATCTGTTGGTTGCCACACAATGGATCAATTACTGACTCGGAAATGACTGTTTTTCCTCACTTATCTCCCCTCTCTGAACATGTGCTAAAACAACACAGTAAGGTATCATAGAATGCCTACAGTTAAGAAACTGGCCATTTGATGTAACAAATTCACACTGATTCTCCAGGAATTAACACTCACAGAACAATTCCTTACCCTGTTACTCTTAATTTCCTCCTGAATAAAGCACCTGACTGACTGTCGACCCATTTGGAGTCAATCCATGTCTCTGGCTCTGTGAGGCAGCAGTGCTAACCAGTGAGCCACCTTGCGGCCCTGCAGCAATATTGCAAGGCACATGCAGACGCGTGGAAAATGCGTTTCCTGTCAAAGATGCTCTTCTTTCGTTGTTGTTCTTATCAGGAACAATAATCCTGACTTCCTGACCAGGCAATGAACCCAAACCACAGCGGTAATAGTGCTGAATTGTCACCACTAGTTCACCTTTAGGACGGCAGGTGCAATTGCATCTTCTCTAAACAACATAACATTTTTTTCCTGAAAAGAGACATTTCTTCCAAAACATTATTCGTGACACCGAGCTTTTACAGCACAGAATAATGCATTATGTCAATGCCAGTCCATCAAACATCCATCCATTCTCATTTCCAGTTTCCAGTAGCCTGCAGCCTGACTTCTGAAGTGCTCATCTCAAAGAAACGTTCCCTGTAAAGATTTAATCTCAAATGGAGCAGCGAATGAGACTGAAGTCAGATAACATTAAAAATGTTCATGAGCTGCGGGATACCTGAAACGCATTTTCAACCAAAGAGGGAAATATACAGACACATATTGTGAGAGTGACAAAGGCTTTAGGAGAGGCCAACATTCAGAAAATGAGGAATTAAACTGTTTGCCTCTTCTTTCTTCACTTTGGGCTTTAAAACCCAATTCTGTTTACACAAGCAAAGGAGTAACTAGGTAGGCGACTGTCCTTCGAGGGTTGGCATAGTCGTGAATAATTGGTACATGCAAATCGTTGAATTCTCCACCTGTTGAGGTAGCCTGGCTAGCTGTGGTCTTCCAGCCTCCGGCCTGTTTCATTTGGATTCCAGCAGATTCCTGCCTCGACATAAGGAATGGAAGTGTTCAGCCGTTTCGTTGCACGTTTTCTTCCCCCAATATTTCACCGTTATTTCACTGCTTCTACTGTATCACGTTGTTCTTCCAGCAAAACTAGACCACTCTTTGCATCAGAAGCTTGTCATCCTTCTGTTTCTCGAAGTAGCAACACAGGCGTGGACGTAGAAACTCAAGCTGACGAGGCCTGTTCTGTGGAGTAAACCACTATACGATGCTCCCTTAGAAATAATTCCAAGCAACATCGAGAAGGCTTTTGTTAATGTTTGCGGCACTGTCGTAAACAAATTCAGCAAGGACCAACAGAAATTCGAATACCCGACCACTCGTTTATTAAACCCACGCTCTATCCTGTGAGCTATGGAGCCATCAACAAGGCCAGCTTACTTTCAGACTGACAGAAATTGATGAACTCGAGCAGAGCAAATTCATTCGTCCGAATGTCGTGATGCAAGCTTCGTTTTCTATTTCAAAATACGACTTGAAACCCTTTTCGTTGATCAGTTGTTTGATATAACATTTTATCAGCTTCCCAATATCTCACAATGTGACTGGGATCAAAATTTGTGTAAACAACGTCCAGAGGAAAAGCGTAGAAGTTTCCATTATGTGAAAGGCACAATGTAGTATTGATATGAATTAATTGACCTTCATTTCGACAAAGATTACAGCTTTTCTTCTTCTGTTGTTGACTAGTTTTCCTACAGAATTATGTGATTTGCGTAGTGAAGGCATTTCACGATTTATGATCTTGGGAGATGATGTTCAGGTATCAAACGTGGAACTGTTCAAATCAAACATCCTCTGGACGGTTGAATTCCAGGGAATGCATGTATCTGAGAGTGTGTTTTAAAATAAAATCTTGGGTGTCGTGTTCGCTGGCTGGGCTGGCATTTATTGAGTGGGCTGAAGGACATGACAGTGATAGATCGAGCGAAGACAGTCAAGGGTTTTGCAGAAATGATGAAAACGTTGGAATTTAGCTGCTTGTTGTCAATACTCCCACGTGCAGCAGAGTTGTTGAAAGATCTCAGGATTACATCTTTGGGTGAATAAGTATAGTCCCTGCCCTTCCACCTTGGGGGAGCCCGTGTGGAAAGATAAAGCTGCGAAGGCTGCAGTGTACTTTTGGGAAAATGGGCAGTGGTAAAAATTTCGTTCAGGTAAGGAACAATGAAACACTGAACAGAACGCAAGTACACCCTTGAATAGAGGCAGAGGGAGGTAGGCCAGAGCAGAGAGGGAATGAAGGGACGGATGGAAGTGTGTTACCACTGTTTAATACAAACAAATGCATGAGAGTTTGAGCTGTAGAAGAGCAGTGACGTGGGAGAATTAATAATGTGAATGAGATGCAAGTAGGCTGACATGGTGACGATGACGGTATGTGGTTGAAAACACATCATGCTTTGAAGGATGTCACTGTAGATATGAAGTGTCTCGTTCAGAATCAGACAGCTGCCAAGGAGAAGATTGAGTCAGTGGCGAGGCATTTTCTCCTCGCACGTGGTCAATGATGCTTTCCAGCTCATCTCATCCATTTTCCACAACTTCACTCTCAAAACCCATTCCTCTAGCTATAAAAAGAACAGAGCTCCGTTATTCATCACTTTAAATTCCAGCAACCTCCGCAGACATCATGTCATTCTCCAACATTTCCACCACCTGAAAATGAACGCCACTGGCTGAGATGTGTTTCCCTCCCCCACCAACCAAGTTCTATAAAGATCATTCCCTCTATGATTGCCTTGTCAATTGCACGCCCACCAACAAACCACCCTCCCCTCCCGCCCCGTTTTCATTTCAACACGGGATTTGCGAATCTTTCGCTCTCACCTCCACTCTGTCGCATACCCCAAAGGAGTATCCACATTCATGAGAGTTGTACCTGCACTTCCACACATGTCACTGAATGTATCCAATGCTCCTGATGCAGTCTACCTATATGGCAGAAGCAGCATACCTAATTACAGATCGCTTCAGAAAACACCCCGGGACAAAAGCAACAAACAACACCACTGACCCTTGGCTGACACTTCAACTCTCCCTCCCAATCAGCCAAGTTCATGCAGGTCTGGGCTTCCACCGCTCTCATGAACTGTCATAATTATCAATCTGTCTTCCCACCTATCCCCTCCACCCTGCTGTGCGACCAATCACCATTACACCCACATCCATCCACCTATCACACTCTCAGCTAACTTGTCCCAGCCCCATGCACTCCAATTTGTCTCTCTACCCCCACAGTTTACAAGCGTATTTCCTGATGATGGCTCTTGCCCTAAACGTCGATTCTCCTACAACTTGAATGCAGCCTGCCCTGCTGTGCTTCCGACTCAGTGGCGAGGCAGTGGATTTTGATTTCGGGACTTAAGACAGAGGCCTCAGCTTTGCCATGATGCAATTGTAACAAATGTCTGCTCCAAGAGAACCGCATGTCAGACAAGGCAGGTCAGCGTTTGACCTGGTGGGAACAGGGAGGTGATCGTGTTTATATCCACCTGCTGATCTACGTGTTTTCAGTAGTGGATGCTGTGTGCATGAAAGATACTGACGAAATTCTGGTCACATTCTATTTTATCACAAATTTAACTTGATCAGATTTAGAACATGAAAGGGCAAAAATAACATCTGGTTACAGCGAGAGAGAAATCGTTCACTTATTGTGTGTGCGTGGACAATGGTTCTATCTATCATCAGAGCACACAAACCAAAGTTGCAGGCGTAATGAGGAACGACTATGGAGATGTGCGTATTTATTTCCTTGTCAGAGTTGAATTCCCAAGGAGGCAATGATACCAGGAAATAGCCATTCATCTGCTCAGAATATGGGGAGGGATTCACTCTGTCTCTGACCTGCTGTGGCACCTGTTCGTTCAAAATGAGAAGAAACCATTACAAAGTCTGGACTGCCAAAAATGCTTTAAAAGGTGCAACGATTGGATAAGCAAACACCACGCCCATACTCATCAGAAAAATTACATCACGCTAGTCTTTCGAAAATGTTATCAAACCTCGGCTTGCTTCATCTCTGAGAAATATGACCTTTAAGAATTGTGGAGACGTCACGTCTGATCTTCGTGCTCACCCGGGAGGAGGGACATCTTCTTTTGCAAATCGATGGGACCTGCTAAAAAGTCCGAGCGACCGGATGGCTCATCTCCTTTCTCACACTATTAACGTGCCTTTCTAGATGCTCTGACAACGGGAAGTGCTGCACAAGTTCCTGGAGACTAACGTGTCATCAACGTGTTCACACCGTGGAAAGACATTAACCACTCTAAAAGTTCCAGGGGACAGTTTTTCATTAACGTCTTCACATTGAAGAGAGACCTATCAAATATATAGTCTGTGGGATGTGCTTAACAGTCTCAGTAGAACTGATGTCCCATCGACATTTACACAATGTGAGAGACGTTTCAAGTGTAGTTATTCTAGGAATAGGTTGAAGCGATCATCTCAACTCTTAGTACATTTGCAAGTTTGTAGTTGGTAGAAAGGATTTACTTACTCCATGTGAGCTCATTCATCGACCCAATCGACAAAAGAGGGATCCCACTAAGGGAAGGAATTCACTCACTCATCGACCCTGCTGAAACAGTGCAGAGTTTTCATATCTCAACAACGATTTCATCTTGTTGTTTATCACATTCAGATCTGAAAGCAAAGTTTAAATATTCTGGATAGCAATCAAATAAATCAGCTTTGTATTAAATTCATTGTCGAATGTCATTGGAAGGATGGGTTTACCGAACATCAGCACAGGGTTTCAAGGGGAAATAATATCTGACAAAAATATTAGAAAGCTTTGAGGAGGTATTGAGCAGGTTAGACGAAGTCGACCCTGAAGAGGTGACCAGCTGGATTTTCCAAAAGGCTTTTGGCAAGGTGCAATATGAGAAACTGATCAATATGGCCATGGAATGTGGCTTGGCTGACTGGCAGAAGGCAGATAGTTTGATTAGCGGGTCTTTTCCAGGATGGCAGCCTGTGACTAATGGAGTTCAGCAGGAATCAGTGTTGGCACCACAGCGATTCACGTTATTTATAAATGATCCGGTCAACTGAACTGAGGGTGTTGCTGCTCCATTTGAAGAAGACACAATGACAGTTGGAAGGACAGATCTTACGGATGAAGCGGGTATGCTGCAGAATGATTTGAACGGGCTGAGAGTTTCTATAAAATAATTGCAGTTGCAATACATTATGGGAAATTGAGGTTATACATTGGGTGGAAAGAGGAGAGGCAAAGACAATTTTCTGAAAGCAGAAAGAATTCATACATCCGAAGTGGAAAGTAATTTGGGAGGTCGAGTTAAATTTTCTGTTTTGTATAGCGTGCAGTTTCAGTTGGTGTTCAGAAAAGCAAATTCAATGTACGGGTTCGGTTCAAGTGAGTTAGAAAACACGGACAAAGCTTTGCACCTCAGTCAATATGAGGCTCTGGACAGATGCATTTGATATATTGGGAGTAGTTTTAGGCCTCATATCTAAGTATTGATGTGTTATGAGTGGCGTATAGGTGGTTTATAATGTCTAACTCAGTGGTGAGTGCTAATGGCTTGCATACTCATCGATGTTTGTTCAATTTCTACTTTGGACTTTGGACGACGGAGTGTGTTTGGAGTTTCCACATCCTCTCCGTTTCTATCTGGATTTCCTCCCAGACGAAAGAGATGTCGCTGACCCTCTTTGACCATGGGGAATGCAGAGTTAAAGGAATTGGGTAGATGTGTGAGTTTGCATATGATGTCCGTCGCAACTCGTAAGAATTCACCATTCCTTTCTCCTGAATCTAGGTAATCTCCAAACACTGTGCAAATATCACCAGAACCTCGACATTTTCCAAGCCTGTCTGCTTTCCTGCAATATCAATTGATTCACCACTGTACTACTGTTGCACAAATCAAGAACGAACAAAACCGCATCAATTGCATCTAGGTTGCGAACGCAGAGAACTGCAGCCGCTCCCCAGAGTATGGGCACCTTTGTGATCACAGAAGCACACATTGAACAGCCAGGAATCTCAAAATAATTACAGTGCCAGAGGCCGTGCCAGGAACGGCACTTGAGAAACAACAGGTGCTAGGGACCTGGTTATATTTCTCAATCAGCATTCGAATTTTACATGGGTTATATCACCTGATCCCTCGCTCAAGGCACCAACAACTGCTGCAGACGGAGGAGAAAGTGAGGACTTTAGATACTGGAGATCAGAGTCTAGAGTGTGTTACTGGAAAACACAGCAGGTCAGACAGCATCCGAGGACCAGGAGAATCGATGTTTTGGGCATGTGCCTGATGAATTGCTCATGCCAGAAACGTCCATTCTCCTGCTTCTTGGATGCTGCCTCACCTGCTGTAGTTTTCCAGCAACACCCTCTCCATTGCTGCAGACTGTCATGCAATCTAAGCTTCCAGCCACAGAATCATCGACACTCAGTGTCGTGAGTCAACCTATTGAGGACACCTGGCTGTGGTGTTCCGTGTCAAGTAGATCTTCATGAATGCGTGTTGTGAATTGTCTGGCCTATACAATGTTTCCTGCTCTCATTACGTGCAACCTTTGTTTGGCCATATTTGTATTGTACATGATGGGTATTGGGTCCATTGTTCTGGTGAGATGTTGCCTGAATTTGGCATTCGGTTTATATTCGCTCACAAATCCGAGTAGTCAAAGGCCGTCCGTTCCGAGACATTTTTGTTTGAAATGTTGGGTCTTGGCATGCCCTCCTAGCGTTGTTTGTCTGCAAGGAATCTGAGGGAATATCTATTGTTGCAAAGCATTTCTAGAGGATCCAGTAAACACGGCAATCAGTTGTTCAGAGTGGCAATGCACAGACATGACAAGGTCAGGAAATTCGACCAGAACAACACAATATTAATTGGACAATAGTGGGCAGCCAGAGATTTTCTAGAATGATGAGAATCATCCAATGTGTCCATCAAAGAACATGTGGATCTGGATGCAACATACCGGGACCTGCAATGAACGACAAGAAGCAGCAACTGAAAGCCGTGGGAAGGAAATCACACCAATTCGAAACGCTACAGGATAGCAGCGCTTCATAAGAGTCTCATCAGCCTTGAGGATGTCACTGAGAAAGGGGAGGAAACTGCTGTAAACCAACTTCCCAAAACCAAGGAACATCCCCACACCATCTGCACACTTCACTAGAACTAGAAATCTTCACACTAACCTTGAATCGCTGGAACAGTCAGGGCTGCCCCAGCAGGAAAATGAACCCTTGCATCCCACATGACAGCTGAGGATACGAAACTCCATACTCCAGTGGACTTCAGAGTGAACTGAGCCTGCAAGCTACTTGTGCTTGCTCTTGTCAAAATAACTGTTTGATTATCCTCATCCAATTTTCCATTGTTTGACGTTGCATGCCTTTCGCATTAAAAATTTACATCTGGATATGGCTGAATTTTCTGAGAATTTCTGCCGCTCCAACACTTAGAGACAGTGAGTTCCAGATTCCAACCGCACGTTTTCCGATAAAGTTATCTTAAATGTATGTCTCCTTGGTGCGTGATCCCTCCATAAAATGTTTTGTTAAGTGTACACAATCCATACCGCTCATCGTTTTCGACATCTCAATACCGTCTCATCTCAATTTCCCCTGCTTTCAGATAAACAACGCCAGTCTGTCTAAACTCTTTAGTAGCTGAAGTTCTTCAATCCAGATAATATATTTGCAAATCACTTTTGCATCGTTTCCACAGCTGTCATATCACTGCTATAAAGTGAATTGAAAAATTGCACACAATACCCGAGCGAGAGCGAATGATGAATTGAAATAAATGTGGGGAGACCAGAGTCATTGGCCATTTCCAATAAAGTCATTCCCTCGATACTGTTCTGTGCCCTTTTCATGAACCCAATGCTCCAATGATCTCTGGTCCATGCAAATAAAACATTATACGTGAGGATTCATAACCCAACCACATCGTCCGATTGCATTTAGTGGCTTAATGGTCCTAATGGTGATATTGGGGCACGTTCACCTAACGAGAATGACAGCTGTAGCACAGACTTAATGGTGTCAATGTGAAAGTGAATGATATTTTTTGCAATGCCCCAGTGACATATAAGGCAGGATGGAAAGGGGGAATAGTGATTGTTAAAGGGAGAAAAATCTCCGCGATTGGTTGGTGAGAGTGGCGGATTGAAGCATGAAAACCAACACTTGAGTGAATATTTTCACATTAAAATTGATTGCATTTTTTCTGCGTTTGTTTTGCACAGGTTATGTGGAGTAACATGGAACAAATGTGCATTACTGATACTCGGATTTGAATGGAGGTTGCTAGACCACAACGCAGAGGACGACCCACTTTTCGATTACAATGAAAAGCACAGAACAAAAAGAATTAATATAATGGCAGAGATAGTCGAGGAACAGCATCACATGCACAACAGAAATGCTCACTGAGATTGGTTGAATCGTCACCTTCGACGTCGCCAATGGCTGTGGAGATTCCATCATTGAGAATGTAGAAGTCTGAATTCGTTAGATTTCAATAAAAGATTAAATGTACAGGCGAGAGTGCACAAATAATGTTGAAGTTTTGTTATCAATAAATATGGAGTTTCACATCGTAACTTTGCCAGTGCCCTGAGACAAGGAAGAAACTATTATTGCATACTCATATCACACCATTTCCCAGGTCTGGACTCAGTGTAACTGTGTATGCAGTGGCGAAGATCCGATTGGAAATTGGGAGTGGAACAACCGCGTGGGTCTCAACTTTATCTGCCAGTGACAAAGTCCGTGATCATGCAGTCCTACTGTGAAGGTAGAGAGGCGCGTGAAACGCCGAGGCTGGGAGCTCCAAACTCGCCCGGAGAAACTTCTGTTGACATTGTGAAGAGGGCATTGGGGCGTGG
Organism: Hemiscyllium ocellatum; assembly: GCF_020745735.1. NCBI lineage: Eukaryota > Metazoa > Chordata > Chondrichthyes > Orectolobiformes > Hemiscylliidae > Hemiscyllium > Hemiscyllium ocellatum. The sequence continues at coordinate 5,040,548 of NC_083418.1, forward strand.
GAAATGATCCTGAGCTATTTTAATCTGTATTGAAATGATTTGATTAGATTCCCTGCAGGATGTAAACAGGACCTTCGGACCAACATGTTCACAATATCCCTCCGAAGAACAGCCCATCCCAACCCTATGTTTACCCTTGCCTAATGCACCTGACACTACGGACAATTTAGCATGGCCAACTCACTTGAAGTGCATATCTTTTGGATTGTTGGGGGGTACTGGAGTGAGCAGAGGAAACACACAGACACAGGGAGAAAATGCAAATCCACACAGTCACCCAAGGCTGGAATCGGACCTGGGACCCCGGTGTTATGAAGCAGCCGTGTTAACCAATGATCCACCGTGCCACACATTTGGCGCCCGCAGCCCTGTATAGCAACTATCTCCAAAGAATCACAACTCTCTGAGTGAAGATATTCCTCCACGTCTCACTTCCGAATTGTTATCGCTTCACTTTGACTCTGTACCATCGGTTTCTAGTGTGTCATAGTGATTGAAACATCTTTTCCACATTGGCTTTGCACAGGCCTCTCAGCACTCTGCAAATTTCAAACAAATCGAGTCATTGACTAAGACATCATTGAAATAGATCGCTGTTCCAAACAGTCCATGCTGCCATTTACCGAAACTAATGTAGTACTAACTACATATACTGGGCCCATATCTCTCTTAACATGTCCAATTCATGCAGTTATCTAAGTGTCTTTTAAATGTTTCAACTTTATCCTCATACCGCAAGATGATACCCTCATTTTCTGCTGTCACTATTCATTGATTTTACACGAACAGCGAGGCTCCATTGAAATCTATAATGGTGGTGAAATTGTTTTTGTTAAGTGGATTATGAATTCTATTAAGAATTGTAAAAACTCATAATATATTGAGTCAAGAAGTGTCACTTTACCTCAGAACTAAATGACACAGACTACACACGGAGAATGTGAGTAATTTTGGACACACTGTAGCCCGGGGTGCACAAAGCCCATCTTCATGTCTACTCTCACATTATTGCTGAATGTCAGACATTTCAAAGAGCAGGATTTGAAAATGAGGGATATTGGTAACAGAGCGTTGGAGACTGTGGAACAGAGCGAGGTGGATGCACAGAGAAAATTATAGACAAGTAGAGATGCACATTGAGGTTGAGGCTGAAAAGAGAGTTTCTCTATTCAACATTAGTGTTCACTAACAGAAAGGAGAAGGGGAAAGGAACGATTGAACGTCACTCTTTCACCAGCACAGGGCAACAGAATCAGCATCACGATCGAAAAAGCAGTTGACATTCAGAAAGTTGGCATTTATTGGATAATGAAATATTCTTATAAATATGCTGATTTGGTTCGTAAAATTGACAATTGGCATCAAAACTACAAAATCTATAACTCGACTGGTTATGTCGATCTGAAACATAAAATTGCTTTATCGCCACAGAATTTAGGGCGGCACGGTGGCACAGTGGTTAGCACAGATGCCTCACAGCTCCAGGGACCTGGGTTCAATTCCCGCCTCAGGTGACTGACTGTGTGGAGTTTGCATGTTCTCCCCGTGTCTGCGTGGGTTTCCTCCGGGTGCTCCGGTTTCCTCCCACAATCCAAAGATGTGTGGGTCAGGTGAATTGGCCATGCTAAATTGCCCCTAGTGTTAGGTAAGGGATATATATATGTAGGGGCATGGGTGGGTTGCGCTTCGGCGGGTCGGTGTGGACTTGTTGGCCGAAGGGCCTGTTTCCACACTGTAAGTAATCTAATCTAATCTGCTGAGATTTTTTGTCAACTCCTGTTTCTGATTCTGTTTTCCAGCATTCGCAGTGACTTTGTTTAAAGTTCGTCTGAATTATGTTTGGACCAAAACTCGATCAATTGCCAACTTCATAATTTTTCTGCTGCTTCGAAAAAAGCCGTCCCAACGATTAATGGTCAGAGGAAAACTTCATTTGGTGCAACAGTGACAAAACTGAATTTTCACCACAGACCACCAGACAAAGTAGAAAGAAAAGGCACTGTAGTCTTCTTAATGAAACCGTTTGTGTCGTTTTAGCTGTGATCATTTTAGCTTCAGATCAGTTTCTAATTTCTTCCAATTATTACAGAGTGAAAAAGGCTTTTCGGCCCATCTACAATTCAATCCATTCTAATCACACTTTTCAGCAAGTGGCCCATAACTTTATGTATCTGATGTTACCAGAGTGAATCTCAATGATTTCCTCCCTGTGATCTTAAAGGCCACTGAAGATGGATGTGGACACATTATGTTGCAACTCCCCTGCGGAACTCATCCTCAAATTCTCCCACAGATGGAGATATGCAGAGGTCTCAGGATTAGTCCCGTTCCATATGCTTCATATTCGCTAGTTTCTCCGACCATGGTCACCGCAGGTCGTCGAAGAGGTCTGAAGCACAGAAAATGTCCATCAGCCCATGAAGTCTGCACCAGTCGAAGACGGGGCCCTGACTGTTATCGTCACATTTTCCAAATGTTGCACCCTGACAGGCAGTGAGTTGAAGATTCCCACCATTCCCAATCTGTCTTAAATGTCTTTTATTTTTCCTTCTCCTGTGATTGAATATGAAATAAGAAGACAGTGTGCAATCGCCCTTTTTATTTGTTGACATTCCTCAATTGCAATCAGTCGGATATCAGGTGGTGCGGGGAAAGCTAAACGAATTTCACGTCCATTGCATTAACCACCCGTCCATAACTATGGAACCAAACTGACCTCTTCACTTTCCAGTTCTCTCTCCCTGTAGACCTGAGGAGGAGTGAATCATTATCGTGTTTGTTTTAATCCAATCAGTTCAGTTTTCTAAAGCATTAAATTTTGGTGCATGGTGTATCTATTTGTATCATCCTGATAGATGGAATGGACATTCAGTGAAAGCCAAGAACAAAATTTGCAGGAGAAACTCAGCAGATATTGCAACATATATGTCGAGAGAATCAGAGACAATATTTCAAAACCTCATCAGAACTCGGTAATCTTCCACAGGCACTGCCAAACCGGCTAGTTTTGACAGAAGTTTCTGTTTTTATTTCAGTTTCTCAGACTCCACAGTTGTTTCCATTAACCATTAAAGCAAAGTCGAATTCTTTTTGTGATTCGTCACACGAAAGTTTTCCGTTTCGATAACATTTTCCTGACGCCATTAGAAACACAAAACTGAGCAGCTTTGAAAACTGTTGCAGTAAGAATATTAATCACTGTAGCCCCGGGGGCTCTTGAAACAGTAACGTTTCAGTTAACAGTCGAATGTGCTAAAACTTCCAACCTAACAACTTGGACGATGCTCTAAAGTAGGTCATGCCTGACTTCCAAATTCAATCTGCCCTTCCCTGAACGACTACTATCCTCTATCAGTTTTACGTTTACACAATAAAGACTGAACCATTCTTTATGGAGACATTGTAACAGTCTGATACCACCCACTACAGATACACCCATGTCACTGTGAACCAGCTCACCTCCAACAGGGACAATCTCCCTTTCAGCCTCTCAGTGCTTTGTGTGTTCAAGAGTTTTTCATTGTCCCAGAGTCCAGATGAAATTTCTATTCCTCATGTACATAAGCGAGAATTCTTTCAATGTCTCAGATCACTTCCTGTCCCGAGAACATCAGAGTCAATGTCCTGTCCTCTGCTCGATGCGACAGTTGACCCTTCTCCATTCTCCTCTGATTCCATTTCCCAAAATGTTTCTCAAGATTCCCAAAACTGGAGCCTAGGTTATATGGTTTGCCACATTAACATTTATCGCAACTGCCAAATGACAATATTTTTAAAGTAGCTCTTCACAATCCTCTGGCTTGCACCGTGTCCAGGGATGAGAATTCCCGTGTTCTGGAGAGATTGCCGAGTCTGTTGAGTTTCACTTTGTAACAAAAATGGTTAACCAGCAATTTCCTGTGTTTTTTTTTATAATGTTGGGAGAGGGAGCGGTGGGGAATGAGCAATTTGAGGAGCAGGAGGAAGTATTGCCACTGACCAGAGTCAGTGAACCGAGGACAGGGATTAAAGGAATCTAATGAAAAGCAGCACATCTGCTCAGGAAGTTGAAAGAATACTGCAGAAAACCTTCGTGTCGAGCAGTGTATCTGTAAAGAGAAACAGAGATCATCTTTTCAGCGTGGTGCATTTCTGATGATGAACTTGCGTTTCCCCAGTCTCATCAAAGTACTGGCCTGGTTAGCAAAACTGTTTTTCTGAACTTTGAGCGAAACGTAGCCCTATAGTGGGGCATTCACAACGTAGTGAGTAGGATTCCAACCTATGTGGGGGAACCCCAAGAGATCTTTAATCTATCACCTTAACCATTCAGCCACGACTACACGTGAGCCCTTTTTTTGTTATGTCTTATGGAATGAAGTATTTCAACCTGAAACACATGGATTTGGCTTTTCCTTTCCGCAGCATGACCCCAGCATTCACTGTCACCATGTCTTGGTTCAGAATGGAGGAGGATGTTCGGAGATCAATTCGAATTGAACACATAATGATGATTTGGATTGACGCCATGTTCTTCGTGACCTGCAACACATTATCAATGAGGATGAGCATCTCTCCAAGACCTTCCCCACACATCCACTACTTGCATTTAAACAACCAGTAAACCTCAAACAGATCATTGCTCATAGCAAACTGCCCGGCTCTCAGGACAACTCCATACAGTCCTGTCACGGTGGACGCTGCAAGACGTGTCAGATTGTGGACATAGATACGACTATTACACGTGGGAACACCTCTCAGCTTGTGCATGGCATGTACTCATGTGACTCAGCCAACGTTGTTGCTGAGTCACATGAGTACATTGGGGAAACCGAGCAAAGTTTACAACAACGGGTGATTGGGCAGCGAACAACAATCAACAGACAGGAGGGTTCCCTCCCAGTTGGGGAAAACTTCAGTGGTCCAGGACATTCACTCTCAGACCTTCGGGTGACCATCCTCCAATGTGGTCTTCGAAACAGGCAGCAGAGGAAAGTGGCCGAGCAGAGGCTGATAGCTAAGTTCGGTTCCCATAGGGAAGGGCTCAACCAGGACATTACAGGTGCACTACACACACACGCACAGATATTCCTACATACACACACACACACACACACACACACACTCACATACACACGGACACAGGTACACACAGACGCGCATACAAACACTCACACACACCCTTATGGACACACACACACTCCTACACACACACACACACATACACCACCTCAGAGACGTAAGACACTCTGCACTCACTACACACACACACACTTTCTCACACGTACAACCCCCACCCCAGACAGACAAAGACCCACGTGCACACATATATTCTGTGGGTGAATTTGTACTTGAAGAGTAACATTGCAATTTGCTCAAAAACTGCATGCATTTATGTAGAACTCTGAGCTCAAAAACTGCATAAATTTATGTCAAACGCTGTTATCTCATGTTTTAGATTAGAATCAGTCTAAACCTCAGGTCATAGACAGAGAACACAGGGAGCAAACACCTTCACGTATTGTCCATCTATCACCATTGTTAACAGCTAACTCGAAAATGCAACTTTAAAAAAACAGGTTTTGTGATTTACACATGATGGAAGTGAAACTATCACTGTATTCTCAGATGAAAGTTTAGACAGACAATCAATTTTCAAATGTATGATTTCATTTACGTCACACTGCAATGTTATGCTATAAATTCTGTGTTACGATCGAGCCGTCCACTATCACCTGATGAAGGAGCGTCGCTCCGAAAGCTAGTGTGCTTCCAATTAAACATGTTGGACTATAACCTGGTGTTGTGTGTTTTTTTTAACTTTGTACGTATTGATGAGAGGAAAATGGATGAGTAGGATGCCTTTTCATGTGCAGTGGGGAAAATGCCATTGCATTTGTCTAACACGTTCACCGCCAGGTGAATTACAGCTCCTCAGGTGTTGCTGAAAAGATTCACCTTTGGCAAATCTAATGTGCAAATCCAGTTCATTACTTTCATCCTAATTCAAAATGTGATTTTTTTTTCAAATTCATACAGCTGGCACTGGGCAGTCCAGAGCAATCTTCAGTGGTTTATTATGCTCTGATCTACTCCCTGGAAAATGTGGGAACAGATGGCTTTCTCACAGTGGAAGGCTTCAAGCATTTAGGGCTCTGATGAGGACAATATTCTCTCGTTTAGAATGCAACAAAACTACGGAATGCTTTACAGCAGAGGGTTGCGAAGGCTGGCTGTATTCAAAGCTAAGATGGACAGATATTAAGTCAATTCAATATCAAGGGCCACGGAGATCAGGCTGAAAAGGGGAGTTGAGGATTAATCAAATCAGCTGTGATCTCATTGAAAGCTGTCACCGACTTGATGGGCAAAATGCTTCCAACTTTTCTCATATCTTTGCTGTGATTTGTAAGATGTTAGATACCATTGTAAAAGAAGAAAAACACAAACTTGACAAGTTGATTGCGCCAAACTGAGTCAAAAATTATTTATTGAAAGGAAAATCACTCTTGGTAATTTGCCAGACCACTTTTTAAACATGACCAGCAGAGCTGATCAAGGGAGCTACTGATCTGAGTGTTTTTGGACATGAAACAAACTTAGGTTAGTGACATATTCATTTCTTTTTCTGGCAAACGAAATGGTCTTTCCTGCTGCTCACATTGAAAGAGGTGGTTCCCAAAACAAGCCAGAGATTAAGTTGTATGTAAAGTAATCGATGATCAAGGTATGGCGCGCGTTGTTTGATGAGACATATATGATTTATTGATTTTTTTTCAAACTTTCTTCACAAATCAAACGGGAGTGAGAAAGGGGAAATGAAGATCCCCATAATTCGCATATCTTTTATCACTCACATGCAGTAATTTTTCGTGTACGCTTTATTTTATCTCCTGAATCAAAGAAATCTCGAGCCCTTGCATAAATGTCACTAAAACCTGGTCATTACACATGCCTGTGTATGTCATCTTCCAATATTATTTGATACTTTACTGTGATGCAATTGCACATTACAAAAGAAAACAAAATAGAGGCAATTGGACCTGGATTTCAAACGCACGTAATTGCTGCTAAAACGCAGATTACTGCCAACAATACAGTGCACAGAATTAGTACATTGCTGGTGGGCATGTCAGGAACAGCACCAGAAACATAACACGAATACTTCTCTTGGCTAAAATTTTAGATGTATTTCTCAATGAGCAATTGCGTTTTACATGTGTTCCATCAGGAGTTACCTCACACAAGGAAGTAACCAACGGTGCAGTCGGTCACATAATCGGAGTTCCAAGCCCCGAAATGAGAAACACTCAGTGGCCTGCGTTGACCTACATGGAACAGCAGTTCGTGGCTTTAAGAAGTATCTGAACTGTATGAATGCAGCTCGCTGGTTGTCTGTCTGCTTCATCTATTAATTTTTCTGTGCAGTCCTTATATGCAATATTGTCAACTACGTTTGTCTTTCACATGATGGGTATTGTCTCTTGTGTCCTGGTCGGTTTTCTCTGAGCGATGCTGTCGGTTTATGTGTTGTCGTAATTCCCCGATTTTACCGATTTTACGTAGGAATCTGGCTGTCAGTTCCCAGAAAGTTACTTTAATAAATGGAAGCATGCTTTTCAAATTGCTGCGTGGCATATCCCTTTTGTACCAGGCATCTGTGAATCAAGTTGCAGGACTATACATTTCTGGCAAAAAAAAAATGTGTGGCAGTCACTAGTTGCCACGACCATCTGTTCGTAGTAGTCATACGTACAAATGCCAAGGACCACAAATTCAATGAGAAGAGCATAAGGTTAATATGACAGGGCAAACAGAAGGCAGACAGAATATGTCTGGAAGTACGGAACTCATCCACAGATTCCATCAATGAACAGATTGATCCTGACCCAATCTACAACCCCAACAACAGCAAGGAACGTGAATGAAACCAAAGCAATTCCAACCGCCACAGACAGGAGCATTTCACAAGAGGCTGTGCAGCCCTGAGAATGGTACCCAGAAAAAGACTGCAAACCATCTTACCAGGAGCCCTCCAACCACACGGGATGAATAAGATTTCTCCAGCTTCCTCATTTCCCACCACTCCCCCCACCCCACCTCAGTCCCAACTCCTGGATTCGGCACTGCCCTCTTGACCTGCAATCGTCTTCTAGACCTCTCCACGCCAACCCCCTCTCTGGCCTATCACCCTCACCCACTTCCATCTATCGTATTCTCCGCGCCTCTCATCCAAACTCCCTCCCCACTACCCTTTATCTCAGCCCGATTGGCACACCATGCTCATTCCTGATTTCGATTCTCCTGCTGCTCGGATGCTGGCTGGCCTGCTATGTTTTCCCAGCACCAAATCTAACCAGGTCCCCAAACATTCTAACAACGCCTCCACGAGGCACATGAGCTCCTCATCTGGTTATTCGCAGCAGAGCATTGAACACAGGACATCGGAGTGCAAGGTCAGTATACCAATCCCTACATGCCAAGAACGGTAATGATATGGTGCTCAGGGTGTTCTAGATGGGTGGATCAAGAATTGGTTGAGGAATAGGAGACAGAGAATAATAGTTCAAATTGGTTTCTGGAATAGGAGCAAGGTGACCAGTGGTGTCCACAGGGGTCAATGTTGTGGCCACTGTTGTTTGTGATATACATGAATTTTCTGGAAGGGAGCACTGTTGGGATGATCAGAAAGTTTGCAGATGACACGAAGACTCGTGGACTAGCAGAAAGTATATTGTTCTATCAAAGGATACAGGAGGATATAGATAGACTGGAGAATTGTGCGGATACGTTGCAGATGGAGTTCAATGCAGACAATATGAGTTTACGCATTCAGGCCGGACTAATTCTAGAGCGAGTAATACAATGAATGGAAGAGCTTTGGGAAAAGTTGATGGACAGAGAGATCTGGGAGTGCAGACGCATTGAACCCTGATGTTGCTGCACAGGTGGAAAGAGTGGACAAGTATGCATCTAGTTTGCCCTCCTTCATTTGATAAGGTATTGAATAAAATAGCTGGCAAGTCATGTTAAAATTGTACAAGACATTGTTCTGGCCGCACTTGGAATATGTATAACTTTCTGGTCGCCATATCAGCAAATGGATGTGGATGCTTTCAAGAGGTTGCAGAAAAGATTTACGAGGATGTTGCCTAGTATGGCTGGTACTAGCTATGAAGAGATGCTGAGTAGGTTAGGTTTGTTTTCATTAGAAATAAAGAAGATTGAGAGGGACCTGTTTGAGGTTTACAAAATCATGAAGGGTATAGACAGGGTAGATATAGAAAAGCATTTTTCCAGTGTAAAGGATTAAGTAGCTAGAGGTCACGCTTTCAACATGAGAGATGAAAAAATTCAGAGGGATACATACGGCACGTACGTGAGACAGCAGGTGGTGGGTATCTGGAACGCGTTTCCCGCAGAGGCGGTAGAGGGAATCGCAGGAGATTCATTTGAGATACATCTCGACAGATGTATGAATATGTGGGGAGCAGATGGAAGCACATGCTTTGGAATTGGGTTACAGGCTTAAACAGTAGATTTTGATAAGCTCAGGCTTGGAGGGACGAAAGGCCTGTTCATTTTCAGTCGATTTCCTTTGTCCTTTGTTCTTAAATTATGTCAAGTTCATTACTGAATGTGCAAGGTCGAAGTGCCTGAAGTGAATCGATGCTGAAACACTAGTCATAACAAATCAGTCAGGTAAATATGCTGTGGTAGCACAGCTGAGTGGTCTAAGGCTTATGGTCCAATCTCTATCGAGGTGTGAGTTTGTCCCTTCTCACTACCAGCATCGAGAATGAGCTATTATTTGATGCTGGAAATCACTAAACTAAGCAGGTTCTGATGCTTTTTTTTTATTTGTGGCTCCTCCGGCTTCTAACCCTCTCGATGACAAATGCGGGAAAATCATAAAACATCTCTGAAAACAACAAGATTTGCTGCTGTCCGAAGTCTCCTCAAATCCCTTCGCCAACTTTGCTTTCGGATATCTGCGTGGCCAGTTTTGGTGCCACGTATTGTGTCTCAAATGGTCAGCGCATTTGGATGAAAGATTGGTGGCTCAAGGCTATCCAGGGCACAGAGCCACAAATATTTCGGCTCAAGCATTGACACCGACCATGTGCCGACACGGTAACCAAGAAATCTCATCCATGCTTCACCCCGAGTCCGCAGGGAGTAAGACGTTTACATGCAGCAGAATGCGACACCACCTTCTCCAAGCCCCAATGCCAACAGAAAGCGGCCACTGCAGCTTGATTTCCCGGTTTCCTGCCCAGCCCTGGGACACAGCTCATGGAAACTCCTTCCTCAGCCTCCGCTCTTCTCGTGTGAAAGGTTCAAAATGTTTAGTATAAATTGGAAACGGGTTCAGGACTTTGGAAGATTGTTCCTGTTCTTGAAACGTGTTATAATCAAAACTCCTGTCAAGACAATAAGAAGTGGTAAAACTTTTAGGAAGGAAGAACAAAGTAAGTGTTGAATATGAAGACTCTGTCTCGACAACAGTTGGGAAATTCCCAACACTGAAAACAGAAATGATTGGGTTTCCTGTGGTAGATTTTCGACTGATTTATTGTCTGCCAGAGGTACTGCAATCACTTCGACGACCTAAATCCCTTCGGCAACCTAAATCTGTGGATAAAAATATGAAAGTTTTAAGGTTGAACCTTAAATCCCAGCATAAGTGCTAAAAAGATTGTACAGTTTTGAAGTGGTAACAGAAGGGAAAGGTGCGATTGGGAGTAATGAACTGGATCCTAACAAATTGCTGTACCAGGTGAATTATGCTCAGAATGAAATGGCAAACTGATCTGGGGTGCGACATGCTTGACAAGCTCATTCGGTGCACTGTGAGATGATTAATCTGCGGGTCGTTGTTTCGAGCCTCACAATGGGTGCTTTCACAGTTTAGTAGAATTCCGGCTTTTCGTTCCACAAGCAGCCTTGCAACCCAATGCAGGCGACCGTCCTTGCTGCTTTCGTTGACACATCTGCCTTCCTGCTCTTGTTGACAATTCGTTTTCTGAGTGAATATTGTCTCCATTTTACTGGAGGTGCCAGGGACAACTTTATCAGTGCAGCCGAAAAGAATATGAATGATGTCCCTTTCAAAACGAGAGATTCCACACCAACCGTGCACCAGCCAAAGTGTTCAAAGACAGAATTCGAATGGCCACTTGCTCGGGGTCTGAGAGAGACGTCTCAATGTCACATGTATCCTGAACCAAAATTAATTGATTTAGAATGTTCTGGTGAAAACCGATGGGGACTCTCCCTGAACGTTTCGCAATTGCTATTTTTGTGTTTAACGTAATGAACAATTTATTGTCAGTAAAGAGGGTGGGGGTGGGGCAGGATTGTGAAGCTTCAGTGTGGGACAGAAGTGATTAGTTCGAACAGGAAAGACAAATATCCCCAGAGCATGTGAGACCTGATTGGTCCAGGATAATTCCCATCTTCTCTTTCTGAACCAACAAATGAAATTGTTGAAAAGTCTCAGCAGGTCTGGGAGCATCTTGGAAATAGAAACACATTTAAGACTTCAACACGAGTGACACTTGTTTTTTCATGTCCATCTCCCTCTGCCTGCGCACTCCTTTCCTTTTTATTGAATGTCTCCTGACTTCCAACTTTACATTAAGCTTCTCTTTTATTACATTCTCTCGAACCATTTTCCCAGTCGCCAATTTTGTTACCAACCTGTTCCATCTCTCACTTTGCCCAGAACTTCTAAATGATCAAGTAACTCTGTTTCTATTTCCTTAAATATCATATGGCCTGTGACTGCAAGGCATTAGAGGACTGTTTGTGCTTTCAGCCCATCTAGACTGCTCCGCTATTTGATCATGGCTAATATCATTCTCAAACCCATTATCCAACCTCTCCCTGTCATACTTACTCCTTATGAATTTAGGATGCCGTTATTTTCCCAGAGTGGGTCCGAATTCGCCCAAACTCTCCACATGTGCTAACAGCTGATATGCCGTGCCTATATGTGATCTTATTTCGTTTCAGCCCCACACAGCAACCAGGTCTGTTCTGATCAATGAACTCCCCACTGCAGGACAGCTCGATCGGGTTTGTGACCCCACTGTGTTTCTGCAGTGGAGCATTTATCACCTTTACCTTCCACGTTTAGGATCGATACTTTAAAAAACATACAGAACGAAAGATAGGCTTGTGAGTGAAGACAGGGGGAGGAAATTGTTTTCTGCCCTGGTCAGTAAACCTTACTCTTAATATCTCTGCCCATTCCAGCAGTTGTGGGTAAAGGGAATACAAGTCCAATTAATTGCCCGATACGATTTTATTCGATATGTATTCTTCCTTGTTCTGAATATGCATGGATGTTTCCAGCACTGATGATTCGGCAGGACCTAATCTTTTCTGGAGGGTAGCTGTATCGGTTTGTGCAAAAGTGGCCCAATTCAGAGCTGAGAAGAAACATTGTTGTTCCCTCTTTTAAGGTGACAATCTTTCCGATCGTGATGGATAGTGCTTTGTTGCAGTCTCATCAGCAAGCCTTTTTTTAAAAATTGAGTCTCCCATTATTACTCTCGTGGTGAAAAGAAATATAATTCCAACTAACTGCTGCAAGAATTTGTTTTCACGTTTCTCTTCGTAGTGGTCCTGAATATGCAACGATGTCTACATCCCTGATGGCCATCCTGTTTCAGAGTGCAGTTATGAAATTTCCTCTGCCTGAGCGCTGGAAGGAAAATTACCTGAGCCTTTTCGGCTTCGCCCTGCAGTCCAAACTCTGAAAACCTTGCAACATGTTTGTCAATAGTTCCTGAGCATTTCTGTGTGATATTCTTTATTTTTTCAATCATGCTAAAAACCGAGACAACGCCAGTCTACTCAAAACAGGAAGGTAATGCGTTGAGCTGGTGCCAATTTCAGGGCTGCATAAAGATTAGCAGGCACGGCTGCACAGTCGTGACATCATTGCTTCATTCGTGTCACACTCGAAACATCCTGGGTTCAAAACCAAGCAAGAGCAATTTCTTTCCCTTAGTGGTAGCCTTTTGGACTGACAGGAGTGGAGCGTTTGTGCTTGTTGTTCTCATCAATAAACCTCTCTTTAAATTTGCTCAGGCATATCAGGTGCTATGGTGAAAAGGAATACAATACCGATTGATTGCTTTGTAAAACTTTGTTCAAATTCTCTCCTCAGATAAAGTGATGACTGGAGATGTTGAAGCTCTCCTGCCAGAAACGCTGTTTCTCCTGCAGCTCGGATGCTGCCTTATTTGCTCTGCTTTTCCAGAAACACACTCTCGATTAAGTTTCTCTCCTCCCTGCTCAAGTATATGCGTCCATTTGTACACCTTCTACGACCGTCCACTTTAAGGGCACAGTTACCGGGCATTGATCATTTCTGTACCAACAGTACCACATTTGCTTTCCATGCGAAGGCGGCCTGGAACAGCAAAAGGGAGAACACACATTTGCTTCTGTCTCAGCAGACACTGGATGCATGATGTATGTCTCTGTGAAATACATCCCAAAATATGCTCTGATACACTTCATTTGGACGCTGTCTGGCGTTTCCCAACATCTGTGAAACAAAAACATCAATCCTAAATCATGATGTAACACAGTTAACATATTCGAGTTTCTCAGCCGTAGGCACTGCTACACCTCATTCAGTCAACAGCAGGAATGGAAAGATTTACAGACTCAGATGAACTCTTGACTCTTGCTGTCATACAGTTACAAATATTAACATGTGTTCTGAAATCTAAGCCATGTTGTAACTGGAAATGAGGAAATCGCGGACAATTTGTTTTCTTGTTATCACAGAGTTGCAGGAAAGTATGACAGCAAGGGAGAGGAATGCAAGTCAAGTGCAGCTCTGGTAAAACACCTTCTGCCAGATTCAGTCATCAACAAGAAACATGAATGCTATTAAAGTGGGAAACCTTTTCACACCTCGATCAAAGAACAATCACGTGCAATGGGCACCTATTTGACATCTCAGATCGCCGTTGACATTCCCTGAATATGTGTAGAAACTGATTTTTGTGCACCTCAAAGTAAGAACTGTTTGATTTACCGACTATAAGTGAGTTGCATCTCCTCGATTCCCACACAGGTTTTCAACTCAGCTTGCAGCCAGGCGGCAGTTGCTCATAGCTCTGCTGGAAAAAATGCACCATTAAGGAGAATGGCAAGTAAAGTTGCAACTCCTACTGGCGCCGTGTTTCGAATAACCTTGCTACGTGTTCTCGTATTCCATTGTTAACACAGATTTTCAGTTCATCTGAGGAGCAGGAGAATCGGATTCCTGGCAGATCCAGTGCTCATTGTATCTGAGGAGAGCAACTGAACAATTTTCGTACAACAACTAATCGGAATTGCATTCCTTTTCACCATGGCAGCAGATATGTGCAAGCATATTCAAAGCCAGGTTTGCCGATGAGAAAGACAAGCCTGAAGGCTCAGATGTAGGAATTCCTTTCCACTGCTTATTCTGCAGAACTGGTGCAGTTGCTGTGAGTTTGCTGCAGGGAATCATAAGGCGCACGCTCCAGTGTATCCGGTTTTTGCCTTTGTGCTCAGTTGGCTCAGCAATCTGAGACTCTGCTTTCATGTTCCCCTTCTCAAGAAGTCTTGGGTTTGCATCCCTGCGCTGCCACTTGTGCTAATGGATTAGCCTGGCAACGTTTTGAAAGGTCCATTATCATTCTGTTCTAATTTATGTTACTTGAGCACTTTTCGGACAGCATTGCTGCACTAAGACGCCAGTACTTTGAAAGCATCGTTTGGAATTGCATCGCTGTCATTTGCGTGAGCAGTTCATGTCCCAGACATCTCGCTGTACCTCACAGACAGCATGCATGCGTCATTGTATCGGAAAATAAATTGTCTTTGTCAGTGCTGCTTCTGTTCCACATTAAGTGTTGTCAGGTTTTGGATTCGTGGGAAGCTGGGCGGGTAAAACGATTCCTGAGGTATTTTCCTCAGCCAAAGTTTTTCAATGAGAACTTGGAATTGTGTCAGGAAGAATGGTCATTGGCAGCCTAAGACCAGAAAACTTTCATCTTTTGATGGATTTGAACCAACCATCTTCCAGTCAACAAGCCCCATGCTGAACGAGTGATGAGTTTCCTTTATTTCTGCCAATACCTATTAAAACAACCGTTCGCCACAGCAGCATCTCAGAGGGGTGAAGAACGTAAACAGAACCTCCAATGGAACTCGTCTCTGCTGACCAGGCATTCGAAGTTCATCTCCACCATTTGCGAAAATCTGTCCTTTATCCCTCTTCACCCTTCCTGTTTACATACCGATCCACATGCCTTGGAAATATTGTGAGTGTACTAGACTTCGCCACTTTGTCTGGAAATTCATTTCTCTGTGAAAACAAATGTCCCCCAGATACCTTTTAAATTTTACCGCTCTCACCTTTAACCTGTGCTCCCTAATTTTGCAATTACCTGCCTTGTGAAGAAATATTCATTGACGATTTAGTCTATACATCTACGTCATGATTATATAAACATTTGTCAGCCCATCACTAAGCCCTCAAGCTCCAGGCCCAATTATTGCAGCCTATTCAGTTTCAGTTTGCATTCCAAACCTTGAAAACCTTGCAACATCCTCATAAATGTTATCCAACTTCGGTCAAGCACATCATTGAATGTGCATGGGGAAAAGTTCCTGAATTTAATAACACTCGTTATTAAAAACGTGGTTGTGCGGTTTTGTGTGGCAGCGTGATAGATCAGTCGAAGGCTTTGCACTTAAACGTACACCCATTAGATTGAATCACACCACCACCCGAAACGCGTGTGAAGTAGGATACTCTGTTCTTTTTGAAAGACCTATGTAGGTTATGTTGTCGGGATATGAGCTCATAATCGCTTAATTATTGACAGGAACGTCAACGATGTAAGCCACAACGACTGCCCAAACTCGAATTTTCAAAATCATATGCACATTTATTTAACCATTCGATCATAGCAACTCAGACACTTTTGTTTTTCTTTTTCACAGTGTCTCAGTAAAAATTTAAATCAACGACCGCTATTGCAGAAGAACTCACTGTTGGATATTCTCCACTGAAAATGCACAGTAAGAGACAATATCCTATTGCTTTTGTTTGAATCTGATGCGTTTGCCTGTTTAAACTGACTGGATGACGAGGATGTGCCCATCCTCTCGGGGCCCATCAACGGCTTTAATATGCGCAGAGGGGACGTCACACCAGGAGGAATGGGCTCATTGTGGTGAGTTGACAAGGAATATTGTGTGAGTCAGTGTGAACACTGGCAGTACATTCTGACACCGACATTGAGCCTTGCACAACCAACTCCTCACTCACTTGCTGTCTCATGCCTCCTAGTCATTATTGCCTGTCAATTTTTCCCTCACCCATTCCACTTCTCAATTTATTCCCGACTGATTGCAGGTGTCTCCCCATAAACTGCAGCTTTTTGAAACGCATTACTGGGATACAGTCATTATTCAATGGGATAGCATGCACATCCCAATCCTAGTTAAGCCAGAGATAGAGATGGTGAGTGACTTTGCAGTGTTGCTCTTCGGAGGGTCGGTGTGGATCTGTTGGGCCGAAGGACATATTTCCAAACTCGGGAATGTAATGTAATCTAAACTTTGATGTGCTCAGTACAGAGATGCAGGCAGGACTCCACGAGGGAAGGATTTAGACACAGCCTCACTGAAGGACCAGTGGGATATTTTCAACTCGGAAAGGCGAGATACTTGGAGAAGGATTTGCGCTGATGGTTTTCGCGTGTAGCTGCTGCTATTGTCTATCTGGATTGATGCAAAGAAATCACTGGGTTTTTCTGGCAGGATTCGTTGGTGTGTTATATGCATAACCAGGGATTAATTTTCTTTGGCATAATTCACAAGAAGAGAATTAAATCTTCATTTTCTGAGAGAGAATTAAATCTTGGTCTGGGCAATGCAAATTCAGACTCCCAAGCAGGGATCTCCATTGACACTGACAGTAGCCTGTGGGACTTGACCTGTGCATGATCGTCAAGTCCTAATCCCCCTATCATCAGTGTTTCCCTCTCCAAGTTTGCAAACATTTCATATAATCGCCCTGGGTTTCAATGTTAAGAAGGCAAAGCTGTAATAATCTGATGTTGTTCAGCAGATATATTGCAGGAAAGTATGTAAACGCTGATGTTAACTGAAGCTCGTTTTCAGCTGCGTTGATAGGTCAACAACAATAAAGGCGTCGTTCAATTCGTCTTATTCTGGACGATGGGCTTGACATGACCAGATGTGGCTCACTGAATTTGGTCAGGGTCTGGGATGTAAAAGACTCCAAACACAAAAGTACAGTGTTAGGTCATGTTTCACAAAGTCGGGAATTACAAGTGAAGCAGTGAAGGTGATTATGTTTGCTAATTTTTCACCTCGTGAATGCTGTTTCCCCGATGTGGATGTTTACATTACATATAGACAAGCTGGCGCAGTCATGCCTGGTCTTGGGGCCAGTTATGTAATGAGTAACGCATCTGATTTCGCGAGGATGCAGCATGCCAGTTCGTTCCCGTTACCTGTTGTCCGACAGGACCAGAAGGGATTGGGTTTTCAAACTTACATTTTCATCTCTCTTCCACTTTAAACTTCAGCTCACAGCAACGTCTCTCATTGTCTGTAGAACCGGCTTGCATTTCACCAAAAGCTGCCTTATGGCGCATAAACATGTGTATGGGAGCGGACAGCACCAGTGAAACACAAGGAGTTGGGCTAATCCTGAGGCCTCTGCCGCTCTAAAATATATGTCTGTGTCTCTCCCTCTGTGAGACACAGAGTGAGACAACGCAGTGAGACAATGTCAAATTCAGTCCCATTGTTGTGACATTTAACATCAAAGCAAGACTCTCATTGACATTTGCACTGGAACCATTAGAATATGTAAGGTTATGTAACAAAGCAGGATACTCGGAATAGAATAGATGAATGTCTTTGAAGCGCCATGCAGCATGGGCCAAATGGACGTTTCCATTCTGCAAAACTTGAAGACCATCAGAAACCAATCTGCAGTGAAACTGATCAGAAATGAAAAGGCAAAACCCGTTTCATTGAGAATAATTACAACAGCGTCTCTCTTCGACTCTTGTAAACTTGAAGTTAGGATTTGCAGCTGTCACCGCCCCCGCATTTGTTCTATTCTCGGTCAGGGAATGGATGTTTAGTTACGCAAATGTACCATGCTATCAGGATCTCTGACTACTTTTCCGAACCTGGCAGGTGATTGGTATTGTCCAAACGTTATTCAGATTAACAGAAGACAAAAAGATGCAGGCTTTGGAAATCTGAACTAAAAACGAGAATTGATAGAGAAATTCGGTCGTACTGGCAACATCTGTGAGAGAAACATATCTTTTTTTCAGTTGCACAGAATTTGGTTAGATATGTATTTCTACATTATACGTTTGGGAAAATGATCAGTTTAACTGTCGAAGCAGGATACTTATCAAGGTCTATCTTGAGCTTACAACCATCGAAATTACAAACCTAAAAGGACTTAATCGGCTGCCATGCTGCTTCCATTTTTCTGAACTGGTGAACGGCTGCATTTAAATGATGACATTTTTCTTTTTCTTTCTGTCAGTTAGCAGTCACGTCGAATGGAGAATTGTTTCTTTCCGTGTTTACCTCACTATGTGTCTCTGTTTTTCTCTATTTGTCTCAGTGTCTCCTCCTGAGACTCTTTCACATTCTCTAACTCTGTTGGTTTCGTGTCTGTCCATATCCGTCATTTCCTATTTCTGCTCTTTGAAAAGGCTGGCATTCAGAGATAGCTTGAGAGTAGAGCTGCTGAGAGCCTTTCTGGCACCTGTCTCGATTCTGTCGAAGAAGGTTCACGTTCTGCGGATAATCCGTTTGACACTTCAAACTGAGGCAAGGAGACATTTCTTCCCCAAAATATGACTCTTTCGAAGTTAAATGTATTACATGACAGCTGCAAGAGAACAAGGATGTATTTCCTGTTGGTATACAATGAATTAATGGTGACAGCTGAGAATGAGGGTGATCAGCTCGTCGTGACTGTGCCATTCCTAGAACATTCCCCGGTAATTCTGCAGTGTCTCCTGCCTCACCTCTTAATTTCTACCAAACTGGGAATGAAGGAAGTGGAAAAAGAGGAGGAGAAGCAGAACTGCTTATGGTACAGTGGGAAGAATCTCCTGATTAAAATAGTAGTTAGAAAGAACAGCATACACGACTGGAAATAAACCAGTAAAAAGAAGGAGGAATGCTAAATCAGAATAGACTGGAATTCAAAAAGAACGCTGAGTTGCTCGATCAGCAACACAACATTTGCAAGAAAGAATGAGCTTTCAATATAATCAGAAGGCACCATTGTGATGGGAGGTGCTTGAACCGGCTAAGCCACTGTGTCACTCAAAAAGCGGCTTTTCTCGTCCATATGTGCAATTTCTTAACCACTTAATCACAGGAATTCGAAAATGTGTTTTCTGCATCAACGTTGCTTCGTATGAATTGCAATCAAACTCCGCTTTTGCAAAGAAAGACATTTCATGGCTGATCATTCTCCTCTGAAAACGCACAGTAAAAAGACAATCTCCTCTGGCATTATATTCCATCTAATATTTCCAGCTGTTTAAACTGACAGAATAAAGAGGATGCATTCATCCTCTAGGGGCCCATTAACCGTGTTAACGATAAACATGCAGAGATTTTCAAACCAAGAGGAATAGTTTCATTGTGTTGAATTGTTGAGCAGTGTTGTGTGAGTCCTTGCAAACAGTGGGCAGGAAAGGCTTATCAACAACACTTACACCGAGCCTTGCACCAACAGTTCCACAATCACATCTTGCCTCATGTCTCCCAGTGATCAATGCCTTTGACTTTTATTTCTTTACTCTGCGCCACTTCTCAGCTTATTACTGATCGCTTGCAGGCGACGAATTGGAACACACAATTATTAGAAATGCATGTCTGGGACGTAGTTGTCTCTCAATGCGATAAGATTCACTGCCCATCCCTAATTAACCCTGTGATGGAGGGGATGAGTGACTTTTGTGAACTCTTCAACTGCTGAGCATGAAGTTACAGACATGAAACCGCAAGAGATAGAGTTCATGGATTGAGAACCAGCAACACTGAAGGAACACCAAGATATTTGCAACTCAGAAAGGTGAGTTGATTGGCGGGGCATTTTCCGTTATAGTTCCCCCGTGCATGTGCTGCCATTGTCCTTCTAAATAAAATACAATAATCACTGGACTGATTCTGGCTGTATCTGAGTGTATGTTCTGTGTCTGACGAGGAACTTGTTTTTATTCGGATGAAATGAAATAAGTCTTCCTTTCCTGACTGGAGTTGCATTCAGGTCTGGGCAATACAACCATGGAATCCTTCGCAGACACCTCCCAATGATGTTGACAAAATCCCTGGCGAACTGACTTGTACACATTCTCGTTCCTGTTCGTCACATCATAACCTACTTTGACATCAATATTTCTCTCTCAAATTTCCAAACAGTTCATAGCGTCGCCTTGGGTTTCAAACTGAAAAAAACAAGCTGTGATAATCTGATATGGTTCAGCCAATGCACTGCAAGAAGGTACACAACAGGGTGATTTGTGAGGCGCTAATTTGCAGCGAAGGGGCGGCGCCAAAAAAAGAGTCACTCACCTCGACTAATTCAATATCCCGGGCTAGAAATGTCCAGTTGTCTCTCGAACAGTTTGCCCTCGGTCTTGACGGGAAGAGACCATGACTCTTTACATGAGAGTGAATCATGGAATCACGTTCTGACTGTGAATAAAATGATGAAAACCCCCAACAGAGAAGGAGGGGAACCAAAAGCATGCAGCTGAGGACAAATGTGTTTCCTTTGCTAGTGAAAGGCACTACTTCACGAATTTGAATCCTCAAAGTGAAGTATTGACGTTGATTATCTTGGGAGCTTTTTCACCTTGTTAATTCTGATTCTGTGATAGTCCATTATATTATACATCGACAAGCTGTCAGCATTGCACATGTGCTTTGGGCCTGTGGCGTAATAAGCAATACGTCCAACTTCGGATGAGAAGAGTGTACACTCGAGTCCTTCCTACTTCGAGTACAATTGCTTCTTTAAACGTGGTCCATGGTAAAGTTCCTCTGTATGGTGCTGCAGGGATGAGTTGGTTTCCGCTTCCCAAATTGAAACTTGAATTTAGTTCTGTTGTTCATTTTAAATTCCAGCTCACCACAATTAGTGTCATTGCTGTCGAACTGGCTTATGTTTCACCAAAAGCAGCCTATTGTCATAAGAAATTATGAATGGAGGAGGAGAGCGCTCCTGGAGCACATGGAGCTATTGGGGCCCGAGACCTCTGTCATTCTCGTAGTATCTGCCTGTGCGTCTCCCTGTTTGCGGGAAAATGAGGATGCGTTCCTCAGAGGGTTACAATACATTGTCAAAATTCAGTCCCATTGTTGCATCATTTAAGATCACGGGACAATCTCATTGACATTTGTCCTGGAAACATCAGGGCACACAAGACTTTGGGCCAAAGATAGAAACTTGGACAATAGGTGGCTCTCTGAGAAGCCCCAATGCACAATGGGCAGAAGGGCCTTATCCCACTCTGTAAATATTCGAAGGCAAGTAGAAATGAATCTGAAACGAAAAGATTCGGAAACTAAAAGGCAAAGCTGTAAAGCTGTCTTATTGCAGCTGAGAGATCTTAGTGAGACTTCATCTCGAACACTGCAGTGTTGTGCACAGGTGTGGTCTCTTATCACTCTTCATTTTAAAGCTATGTCTCCTCGTCCAAGCCATCTCCATCCGAGGAAGTATACACTTACTGTCAAACCAAACAATCCTCGGATCTTCTTGCATGCGCCTAATAAGACATTTCTCAACCTTCTTCACCTCAGTGAAAAAGATCCTCAGGTCCCTCAGCGTTTCCTCATCAGACCTTCCCTCTATACCAAGGAAAATGCTGGTAAATGTCCCCTTAGGCTCTTTCCAATGCGTCCACATCCTTCGTATAAAGCGTGGATCTGAACGATGTGAAAAGCGACAAGAGCGACAACATCAGAATATTGTATGCTTGCAGCATGCCCACACGACATGTGAAAATCATTCCCTCTACCAATGACAGTTAACGCACTGTATGCCTTTAACAGCTTTATCAACCTGTGCGGCAACTTTATGGGACATATGTGATGGACACCAAGATCTTTCTGCTAATCTACATTGCCAATTATTTACCATTGCCCATTACTTTTTATTCCTGTTACTCGTTCCAAAATAAATCAGTAAACACTGACACTTGGAAAATTTTCGGGACAGTAAAAATCAGTAACCAATGATAAGCTATGAATGTAAACTCACCTTGGAAAGAGCAGACTGACCATTCTGTCAGTGTAACTCACCCTGGGAAGAACAGATATACCTCACTCTGTCAATGTAACTCGCCAAGAGAAGGGCAGACTGACGCCACTTTGACAATGGAAGTCACCCACGGAAGAGCGGTCTGAACCCAGTCTGTAAATGTAACTCAACCAGGAAAGTACTGACTGACCGCGCTCTGTCAATGTAAGCCATTCAGGGAATAGCAGACTGTCACCACATATTCAGTGCAACTCATACAGTGAAGAACAGAGTGACCTAACCCTGTCAGAGTAATTCACCCAGAAAAGAGCAGACTGTCCCCACACTGTCAAAATAACTCATCTGCTGAACAGCAGACCAACAGCACTCTGTCAATTAAACTCACACAGGGTGAAGCAAGCTGACTCCACTTTGTCAATATAATTCACCCTGGGAAGTGCAGACTGACCCAACTTGGTCAATGCTACACCCCCAGAGAAGAGCAGACTGACCCCATACTGTCAATGTAACTAAGTCAGGAAAGAACAGACTAATTCCACTATGTATATGTAACTCGCCCGGGGAAGAGCAGACTGACCCAACTCTGCCTTTGTATCTCACCCAGTGAACAGCCGACTGACCCAAACCAGTCCACGTAACTCCAGGGAAGATCAGAATGAGACAACTCGTTCAATGTAACTCACCCATCAAAGAGCAGATTGACTCCACATTCTCAATGAAACTCACTGAGGGAAGAACAGATTGACAGACTCTGTCAATGTAACACACACAAGGAAGAGCAGACTGACCCCATTCCGTCAATGTAATTCACCCAGGGAAGAAGAGACTGACACCACTCTGTCAATCTAATTCATATAGGAAAGAGCAGACTGACGCCAATCTGTCAAATAAACGCTCTCAGGGAAGAGCAGACTGACTCCACTCTGTCAATGTAAATCGACCTGGGAAGAGCAGATTGATCCCACTCTGGTAAGGTAATTCATCCTGAGAAGAGCAGAGTGACTCTACTCTGACAATGTAACTCACCCAGAGACGTGGGGACTGGCTCAGTCCGTCACAGCCACTCACCCAGGAAAGGGCGTTCTGAACACTGCCTGTCAATGCAATTCAACCAGGAAATTACAGACTGACAATACTCCGTCGAAGAGAATATTGACCCCACTCTTTCTGCTTGATTCTTCCACGAACGAGAATCCTGAAACAAATCAGTCAAAGTAAGCCTCCCAGGGAAGAGCTGACGGAGCCACTTTGTCAATGTATCTCACTGAGGGAAGAGCAGACCGAGCTTACTCCATTAATGTAACGAACCCAGGAAGGAGCAGTCTGACGCCACTCTGTCAATGCAACTGACCCAGTTAAGAGCAGATTTTACCCACTGTGTTAATGCAAATCACCTAGGAAACAGCAGATTGAGCCCATTCTGTCAATGTAACTCACTCAGGGAAGATTAGACTGAACCCGCTCTGACAGACACCAGTCTCTACCTCGCATACCTCAGCCAGGGAAAAGCAGACTGACCCCACACGTTCAGTGCAAATCACCAAGGGAAGAGCAGACTGATGCAACTCTGTCAACTTAACTCATCCAGGGAAGAGTAGACTGACCACATGCTGCCGATGTAAATCAACCAAGGAAGAACAGACTGAACCTACTATGTCTCTGTCACTTGACCAAGGAAGAGCAGATTGAACCACTCTTTCAATGTAACTCAACCAGGGAAGAACAGACTGACGCGACTCTGTCAACGTTACTCATTCAGGAAAGAAAAGACTGATGCTAATCTGTCAATGTAACTCAATCAGGGACGACCAGACTGACCACATACTGTCTATATACCTCATCCAGGGACGGCAGGTTGACCCACACTGTCAATGAAACTCACTCGGGAAAGATCAGACTGACGCCGGTCCCTCAATGACACTGACCCATTGAAAAGCAGACTGACCCCATCCTTCCTATTTAATTGATCCAGGTCAGAGCAGACAGACGCCAATCCGCCACGAAAACTCACTCAGTAATAGCAGACGTAAACCTCTCTGTTAATGTAACCAACCTAGGAGAGAGCAGACTGATGCCAACCTGTCGATGTGACTTACCCTGGAAAGAGCAGGCTAACCACACACTGTAAATATCACACATCCAAAGAAAAGCTGACTTACCCCACACTGTCAATGTAACTCGGTCAGAGAAGGGCAGTCTGACTCCACTTTGACAATGTAACTCACCCAGAGAAGAACAGACTGACCTATTCTGTCAATGCAAGTGACCCAGGGAAGAGTTGTCTGAACTCAATCTGTCAATGCAACACAAGGAGGAAATTGCAGTCATAACGCATTCTGTCAATGTAAGCATCCAGGGAAAAGTAGACTGCCGCCACTCTATCAATGAAACTCGCTGAAGGAAGAGCAGACTGATCCGATTCTGTCAATGAAACACTCACCGGGAAGACTAGCCTGACCTCACACTGTCAATGTAGCCCACCCAGAGATGAGCAGGCTGATCCCAATCTGACTATGTTACTCACCCAGGGAAGAGCAAACGGATCCCACTCTCAATATAATTCACCAAGGTAAAGGCAGACTTAACCCACACAATCTATGTAAAGGATACAGAGAAGAGAGAATTGTTGCATCCTTTCTTGTTATCTCACCCAGGGAAGAGCAGACTGTCACGACTCTGTGATAGGAACTCGCCAAGGGAAGAGTAGACTGGCTCCAAACTGTTGCAGAAACTGACCCATGGAAGAATAGCCAAACTGCAGGCACTGAATGTACCTCACAGAAAAGAGCAGACTGACCCCACTGTGTGAATATAAATCATCTAGGAAATAGCAGACGGACCCCATTCTATTACAGTAACTCGCCCAGGTAAGAACGTAACTTACCTAGGCAATTGTAGACAGACCCCACCATGTCAGTGTAACTCATCCAGGGAAGCCGAGACTGACTTGACTCTGCTAACGTAACACACAAAGGGAAGAGCACACTGACCGCACTCTGTGAATGTAATTCACCCACAAAAGAGGAGACTGACCCCATTCTGTTAAGGTAACTCGCCTAGGGAAGAGCATACGGTCCCCACTCTGTCAGTGTGACTCAACCAGGGGAGAACAGACAGACCTCACGCTATTGAAGTAAATCAAAGAGGAAATTGCACACTGACGGCATTCAGTCAATCTAAGTCAACTAGGAAAGAGCAGATCGACTCCACTTTATCAATGAAAATCACTCAGGATAGCGCAAACTGACGCCATTCTGTCAATGTAACTCACTCAGAGAAGAGCTGACTGACGTCATTCTATGTCACTCAGCCAAGAAAGAGCAGACTGATCCGATTCTGTCAATGAAACACATGTAGGAAGACGAGACTGACCTCATTCTGTCAATGTCACTCAGCGAGGGAAGAGCAAACTGATCCCATTCTCTCTATGTCACTCACACAGGGAAGAGCAGACTAAATCCACACTGTCAATATAAATTACTCACGGATGACAGTACTGAAAACACATTTTCTGTTGAACTCACACAGGGAAAAGCAGACTGTCACGACTCTGGGAAAGTAACTCACCGAGGGAAGAACAGACTCAACTCACACTGTTTACTGACTTCACCCAGAGAGAACAGACTGACCTCACTCTGTGAATAATAGTCTGCCAGAAAGGAGCAGGCTGATTCCATTATGTTAATATAACTCACTCAGGAAAGAGCAGACGGAGTCCACTATGTCACTGTGTCTCAAACAGGGAAGAGCACACTGACCCCAATGTAGCACCACGGGGACATTGCAGACTCACCACATTCTGTCAATGTAACTCGACCAGGGAAGAGAATAATCACACCACGCTATCAAAGAAATTTACCCTGGAACGAGCAAACTGACGCCACTCAGTCAGTGTAACTCACCCAGGAAAGAGCAGACTGACCCAACCCTCAGTGTAACTCTGAAGGCTGATCCCACATGGTCAATTTAAGTCGTTCACTGAAGAGAAGTCTGACCCAACTCTGGCAATGTCCTTCACACAGGGAAGATCAGACTGATCCTATTCTTTCTATGTCACTCACCCAGTGAAGAGCACACTGACTCCACTCTGCCAATGTAACTCTCCCAGGGAAGAGCAGACTGAATCCACACTGTCAGTATAAATTATGAAACGAAGAGAATACTGACCCCGCTCTTTCAGTTTAACTCACGCAGTGAAGAGCAGACTGTCACCACTCTGTTGAAGCAACTCGGCCAGGGATGTGCAAACTGATCTTACTCTATCTGTGTTACTGACCCAGGGAAGAGCAACTAAGGCTATCCTGTCAATGTACCTCGCTCAGGGAAGGACAGCCTGGCCGCTCTCTGTCCATGTAACCTATCCAGGAAAGAGCAGACTAAGCACTCTATCGATAAAAGTCCACAACAATCCTCTGAATTATATTCTATCCAGACCCTCTCCACTTCACTATCTGTGTAACCGTGCATGTTCCATGGCTGTTCCAAATTGCCAGCAAACGATTAGAATGTGGCAGCAAACCAGGGCGCCGGCGCAAAAACCCGACGAATGTGCAAACTCCACTCAGGCAGTCACCGAACCTGGAAAGGAAATCAAACCCGACAGCAGTCATGATTAGAAAATGTCTGAATAGAAACCTCGCAAAAAGTATAGCGTCCGTGAGTGCAGCGATGATTTTGACGATTAATTAAAGCCCTCTTACTGTAACTAAATTCCATTTTAACTACTGCAAAGTTTCTTCAAAGCAGATCACGCACTTGTTCCCTTTTTCAGTGTTAATACATCCCGCTTCCATGCACCTGAACCTAATCATATTTCTGACTTTAACATCTACATCTTAACAGGTTGGGAACTGAACAATGAGCTTTCTTTTCGTAATCCAATGATGTTGATGGTAATAATACGGAATATTTGAGTTAGACTGGCTGCGCTTGCGGGTGGTGTATTCGCGGGAGTTTGGCTTTTTATTTCATTTTGTGTTTACTCTTTCAGTTTCGTCTTTTCGAGTTCATTGTGAAGAATTCTGAAGAAGACGTGTTGAAGTCAAAATGGTAAATGTATGTTCTGTCTAAAAACAGACGTAACGTTATCCCTGTTCTCTTATAAATTGATCTCCTTCTGATCTTTGCAATGAAATAGTGTGCATTACTCTTTTTTTGGTTTCAGTTTCAAAATTAAGAGAAACAAGACGGAGAGAATGTCAAAGCACACAAATCACTGATTTGCTGGAGAATTTTTGTAGCACTGATGGACATGAAGGGCAGATCAAGGTAACAGTTCAAGAACATGTACTTTCTGTAAGTGGTATGTGACCCTTTTTCGAAATATGTCTTTCCATTCTCCCAGTATATTGATTTTATTCCCATAAAACATTGATTGTATACTGTGTTCACTTTGTGTCGCCACATGTGCCTTCTGGTCGACCAGAAACAACGTGAATTTGCGTCTGCATTGATTAAGTTTTCGCTGTTTCTTTCAAGGAGCAAACCTGTTCACAATACAACTATATTCATGCCGATGGATAGGAAGTTCAAAAGGAATTACGGTTTGTGGATCGAGAGCAACAATGAGATGATCCGCTGGCGAATAGATGTCACCACGCCCCATTCTTACATCGGGTCTGAAGCGATCCATTGACAGAGTCTACAGGCAGGAAATGTCGAAGTGACTCGTGCTTTGTTAGTTTTCATTTGATACCTATGGTAGTGATGTTTTTGTGCGGAACTGTGTCAACATCTCTGACGCTAGAGCCAATATTTAAGTCGCATCTACTCCATGGAACGTGTTCTCATATCTGAACACGATGGCATGAAAATATATAGCAATGATAGCTAAGTTTTTTCCCCATTTAACTGGGAGTAAATTTAACCATATAATTCAGACAGCAAAGATGAATATTTGGCAGTCGGTTCTTCAAGCTGAGGTCTCCATACCAACTGTTTCAATGAAGGTATTAGATAAGATCTTCATCCATATTTGTTTGTAAATTTTAGCTTTAAGAACACCCTATTGTTCTGAACGATGCTACACCACATGCAGGGGGCTAAATTTACTTTTCAGCATTAATTTTGAATTTCAGTTCTTAATGTACAGTTTCTTACGAACGTGGACAGTGGATACTCTTTAGTATTCGGTTGTTATGATCAACAGAGTTTCGTCTCCGTTCAGCCATTCTTCTTCCTGGCAGCTGGAATTGATGGGACAAAACAAATGGTGTCATTGTACCCTCTAAACATCCTCTGATACTGTATTTACTTTCGTCACACTCGTGATCTCTTTTGTAGTCTGGCTTCTGAATGAAAGAATGTTTCAAATCTTCTTGTTTTCGAACTTGTGAATCAGTTTAATGCTGTTTATCTCTTCCCTTATGTTTCCAGAGCTGTCGATATATTCTTGTCTTTTGGTTTTGGCGTGGCTATCTGACAGTTTACCTGATCTGCACTGAAT
Source organism: Hemiscyllium ocellatum (assembly GCF_020745735.1). Taxonomy (NCBI): domain Eukaryota; kingdom Metazoa; phylum Chordata; class Chondrichthyes; order Orectolobiformes; family Hemiscylliidae; genus Hemiscyllium; species Hemiscyllium ocellatum. Next base: position 5,069,323 of record NC_083418.1, read on the forward strand.
GGCAGTTTTTGCTGAACAATGTATGAACTATCAATTCAAGTTGCCCCAGGAGATATAGAATTTCTGGCCGAGATCAACCACTATTCCACGAATAATTCTGCATCTAATCCGCTTGGAGCACAGTCAACAATTTCTTGTTAAGCCGAATTGAACACTTTTGCTGCCTGATTTCATGGACAGAATTTATTTATAATTTGAAAACTTGCTTGTAAATTCTGGAGAACGAAGAATATGTGGTGTCTGCAACTTTTATAAAGGATTAGGAAAATCACCAAATGGAAAGAGTGAGGACAGAGGACTCTGAGAAAGTCAGAGTCGATTAAAAAAGTAGTAGAGCTAGAAAAGCAGTTCGTGCAGCATCAGAACGGCGGGAGAGTCGATGTTTCGAGCAGAACCCTTAGCTAGTGTTTACAAGTACTGTCATAGTCTACAAACAATTATATTGTCCACGAAAAGGCAGAAAACGAACCTGACCAGGGGTTCGTGCTCGGCTAAAAGCAAACCAAAGTTGGTCAGCTCTCCCGTTGATTATACTCTGTAATGTCAGCTCCGTGGACAATAATTGGACTGCATTCCACTGCAGCAGGCTTCTCAACGTGAGTGTAGTGACTGCTGTGTCTTTGTTTTCATGGATACATAGCTTAGCGACAGAGTTCCTGACACTTCCATGCAGCTAGATCGTTGTAAATTTTTTCCTGCTGACACTAATGCAGCTCTGCGCAGGAATGCTCGAGGTGGGAGTCGATGTGTCAACATAAACACAAAATGGTGCAAAGATTCTGCGCTAGTCTCCAGTTACTGCTTATCACTGGTGCAGTTGGTGATTTTTGGACACAGACCATTGTATTTGCGAGGGGAAATCACGGCTGTCCTTATAGTCGGGGTGTACCTCGATATTCCTTGCATGCTAAAGGCTCAGGACGAATTCTGTGAACTGTATTAGGGTAGTAGCAGACTGCATAGTGCACAGTCTGTTGGAATGTTTGCTTTTGATGGAGATTTTAACCATGTGAATCTGAAGTCTGTGTTCCCTCAATTCTTTTAGGATATGGAGTTTGCGTTGAGAGGGGGAGAACGCTGTAACTTGTTTGTGTAAACAGAGCAGAGCCTGCCTGCATTTCGCTCCTCAGGCGACATCACTGCTATGCTAATTCTAACATTGAAACCGCAGGTCAGATGTGTCCACCCGATTCTTAACCAGGTGAAAATCTGGCCAGCAGGAGCCATTTCTGCTCTTCAAGAATGTTTTGAGCACACTGACTGATACGTGTTTAATGAGGTAGCAACCGATGGTGACTCTATCAACTTAGAGGACACGATATCAGTGATTTGCTGCATGAGTAAGTGCATTGAAGACGTCACTGTGTCTAAGACTATCACCTCTCTCCTCAACCAGAAGCCGTGAATGACCGTAAACGTGTGTGCACTGCTGAGGACCCATGATTCATCCTTGAGAACACGTGACAACATCGCATTGACAACAGCAAGAACCAATCTTGAACGGGCATCAAAGAGGCAAAGCGTGCACACGTGCAGAGAATATACACCCTCTTTCAGGACAGTGAGATGCGGAGCATGTTCAAGAGTATTAAAACAATCACCAAACACAGCATAGCATCGTCTTCTGATGTTAGTGATTCATTCCTCCCGGATACGTTGAACAAATCTATGCATGATTTGGACCATGAAACGATGTTGCAGCGAGGAAGACTATTCCAGTGACCTGGTGCTGTCTCTTACCACGACTGACATGAGGAAAGCTCAATGGCGAGTTAACCCACGAAAGGCTGTTGAATGGCATAACATCACTTTCAGAATTCCCAGAGGATGTTCTAACGTGCAGATTGATATTCTCACGAACACCTTTAAGATCTCCCTGAGTTGTGCCATAGTTCCAACGTGCTTCAATTCACTGCCATCGTCCCTGTGCTGAAGGCGTCTTCAGTGTCATGCCTCAATGACTGCTGCCCCGTTGTGTTAACACTCATCATCATGAATTGTTTCGAGAGGCTCTTGACGAGACGTATCAAGACCATGCTGCACTCTCTTCCTCCATTACTGAAAACTCTGCAGTTTGTGTTTCATCCCAATCGCTGAACACATGATACCATCTCTGCAAGCCTCCATCTGGCACTCATCCACCTGACAAGAAGGACACCTAAGTTTCCACATGATACACTGTCATTCCTCAGCACCCGACTGCAAAGAAATGTCTGCTGGACTTGAATTTCTCCCTCTATGACTGGATTCTGGACTTACTGACTGGGAGACCAGTGTCAGTCCGGATTGAACCGACAAGAGGTAGTGATGATAGCTGAGATGATCATCGGTGTTTTTCCCTCCATCAAAGAAATTTGCAACTCAAACTGCATCCACAAGGCGAGCAGCATTTTGGATGACCCTGCACATCTTTGATTCAAGTTGTTTGCATTGCTGCAATCTAGCAGAAAATACAAGAAAATTCAGTCTCTTATGGCCAGACTGTACAATTGCTTCTTCCCCCAAGCCTTCAAGCTTCTCAAGCATGATCACACACTCTTCTATTTTCAATTTCTGGACGACTTTTTTGAATGGCGGATAATGTTTATGATCATTCATTGTTAAATTGTGATTTGTCCACCATTCCCTCCATTGTCTTTTATTGTTAGGAATTACTGCACGGTGTTACAAGTATCGCACTTTTTGTGCATTTAATGCCGCCCTGCGTATCACTGTACTATCGTGTAGTATGTGTGTTCAACTGGTCCTGGAGCAACACTGTCGTGTTTTTGTTTTCCCAGTTGTATATGGTAGAAATGTCAAAAAAGCTACTCTCCGCGCTCTCAATACTATTCTACTCTCTCTTATCTCCGTCACTGGTCTCAACGAATTGTTGCAATTCACGAGAGATTTACCTGGATTTCCACGAACATGATTTACCACATCCATTGCTCCTGGTGTGGTCTCCTCTACATCAGAGAGACCTAGCGCAAGAGTGCAGACCGGTCCAGGGAACATCGACGGTCTCCTTAGCTTTTCCCAGTCTATACTTAATGACAAGGTTCTGGGAAGTGTTGCTGAACAAAGTGAATTTGGAATGCAGATTTATAATTCATTGAAAATAGAGTCGCATGTCGGTAGGACCATGAAGAAGCTCCTTGGTATTCTTTTCTTTCTGATCAGAGCATTGATCACAGAAGAGGGGAGATTATGTTGCGATTATACTGGATAATGGCTAGACCTCGTTTGGAATATTATGTGCAATTCCAGCCTCCCTCTTCTCAGAAAGATGCTGTGAAACTTGAACAGGTTCCCATAAGATTGGCAGGGATGTTACCAGGGTTTGAAGATTTGAGCTATGGGGAGAGGCTGAATAGGTTGAGGTTGTTTTTCATGGAGTATCGAAGGCTGAGGGGTACCTTTATAAAGGTTTATGAAATCATGATGTGCAGAAATAGGATAAATAGAACAGGTCTTTTCCCTCGGGTGGTGGAGTCCAGAACGAGAGGGCATACGTTTATGATTAGTCTTGAAAGCTGTACAATGAACCAAAGGGATAACATTTGCAGGCAGCGGGGGCATGTGCATGATATGAGCTGCCAGTGGAAGTGGTGGAGTCTGCTAGCCACCTGGATGATTCTATGAATAAGAAGGATGTAGCGGGATATCAGCAGAGTGCTGGCAAATTGAAATTGATTAAGTTAGGATATCTCGTTTCATGACGAAGTGACCGAGGGGTCTGTTTCCTTGCTCTGCATCTGTATGACTCTGTGACTCCATTAGTCTGGAAGAATCACAAATTGTACATCTGAAACATTCTATCAGCTTGGCTTTCAACACATCCTCGAAAATGAGGCATTCATTGCCTGCAGTTACATGTTTTGTATTTCATCTTACATAGCTTCATTCCCGCCCGTGCATCTAAATTTCACAGCTCATCACCCGTGTTGACCCTCATTCACGTTGGTAGCTTCCTTCTGCCTGAACAGATAGTTTATTCTTCTCAATGACTGGGTCACTCTTTGAATTACTTCGGAATCTTTAAGTTCGAAAATTGAACGTCTCGCTCAAGCTTCATGATATGCAAAAGCCCACTAACAGATAAGCGGTTTTTAAGCAAGTGCAGCGCTGTGAGCAGGACTCGAATCGGCGTAGAAAACCCCGGTGGATTTCGAATCTACCACCGTAACCACTCGGCCGTCACAGCTGCGCCCAGTAGACTACTTTTCATTGTAAAACACTCAAAACCATAAAATACATTAGCTGTTGAAAGAACAATTTATCAAGACACAAACGTTTCGCCAAAACCTTTGCAGAGACGCAGGTGAATGTTGCATTTGTATGTTGACCATCTTTCACCGAACCTGGATTCTGACCCAGATGAACGTTTGAGAACGATTTTTCGTAGAGTTATAGAGTCACAGAATTTACACCACAAAGGAGTCATTTTCCTCCTTGCATATGATCGGTTTTGACTCAATTGTCCAGCACCTGGTGCCGAAGTGGATATGCTAATAAGTTTTAATATTCAGCGCAATTTGGTACGAGAAATATTCAAACTAAATATCTTAACACTAGCTCACATGCGTAAAAAAGAAAATCCGTATTCTAACGAATTCGGAAGCAATTGACAGTAATGGTTCCAGGAATGAAACTCTTAAGTTCTGAAATCCGTACAGAACTTGTGAGCACAAGAGAGGAAGATTGACCAAAGTTTTGGAACTGGAAACCGTTTTGGCTGAATCAGTTGCATTCTTTTTGAACGGAAACTGACCCTCTGCTCCAATGTGACCATGCTAGTCAGATATCCTAAATTAATCTGGTGTCACTTTCCAACATTGCCCCACATCCCTCTAAACGCTTGTTACTCATATTCCCATCCAGATGCCATTAAATTTTGTAGGTGTACCAGTCCCCAAACGTTTCTCTGGCAACTCAATCTAGACACGCTTGAAAAAGTTGCCCACTTGGTCCCTTTTAAATCTTTAACCTCTCATTTTAAACATAATCTTTCTAATTTTGCTCTCCCTCACCAGCGGGAAAGCATCTGTCAGTCACCCTATCTATGTCCCTCCAGATTTAATACAGAACAACGAATTGACTTTATTCTACTTCTCAGTTGGGAAAGGTTTGTCGATTTTTCTTCCAAGGTAACAATTTGAAAACTAATTGTTGTAGAACGTCTGACGTACAGAATTGTAGAAATGCATCTTGGCGTCGTTTCTAATGTATGACCAAGGTAAGGACTATTTGATTTTAGGCTCAGCCTTAAGATATTTTGCAATTCTCCACTGCAATGAGCCGTGGATATTCTGTCTTTGTGTGCCTTTAAGTTGCTCGTTTTCGAATTAACAACAACCTGAAGCTTTATGCGGTTGGATCTCCACAAGTCTTAGATGCGTTCGAGCGCCTATGATCAACTTAAATAGTGGAGCAGGCTTTTTACATTAAATCGCGTACTCGTTATTTTCTGTCCTTCACAATTGCACTGTATACACTCCAAAGATAATTATTCAGAGTTAACTTGCTCCGTTGACAACACTCTCTCTCATTCAGGGCTCTTCCATTGATCCCAAAAACACATTCTAAAGATACAATTGATTTAAACGTTTTCTTTTTCAATTTTGTCAGTAAGTATAAAGACCAAAGGTCCAGAGTTAAGACAACATTGACAGCCTCACCAGAATCCTCATAGAATGTTCCCAAACGAAGCTACCTCTGGCCTTCCATAAGTCAACAATACTTTGGAGCATCTGAAGTCAGATGGAGATGAAGACCCGATTGGAGTGAAGACGCAGTTCATACAATCACCAAATTGTTATATCGGAAAAGTACGCCATTCGACATGTCATAGACCATAAGGCATAGGAGCAGAAATTACGAAACTCCTGTATGTACTACTCTGACCAATAAAGGAAATAATACCGGAAACCCTCTTCACTATGCTATCTATTTGTGACTCCAATTTCAAGGAGTTATGAACCTGCAATCCTAGGTCTCTTTGTTCAGTATCACGCCCTTTGACAATTCCATTAAGTGTATAACTCCTGCTAAGATTTGCTTCACCCAACTTTTTTTCTTGGTGGATATAATTTTCAACGGATCAATCAGTTCAACATTCAACTTATTTTCATATCTACTATATTTGTAGCTCAGAAACAATGGCATATGTAATAAAACTTAAAAACAACGGCATAATTATGTTCTGCTCCTAAAATGCAACATTAGCATTTGCAAAATCGGCGTTTTAACACCAAGTTATTGACCATACATCTGAGGGCGCTCTGGAATATCTCAGATTCTTGACAATGGAAGCAATTCCGCACTTCCGAGAAATCTGCAGGGTTTTCCCTGCACAGGTTCGTATCCTGTTGTCTATGGTGATTGCTTACTCGTTCTTTATCCCATGTCTTCCTGAGCCAAAAAGCGTTTTTATTCTGATTCATTTTCACAGTCACTCTGTTTCTATGTTAGTGCTGCATTAACACCCGAAACTGGCAAATGTTCAACACAGAGATCAGGCTAAGTTCTTCCAGACGCTGGAAGTCGCCACTATGCCGAAAGTTTAACCATGTTTCGGCCGGTCCCAATTTTAACAAACACGACCAAGTCCAAGCAGGTACAGTTATATGGAAATGTAGCCAAGTACCTGCAGGTAGATCTGCATTGCAGCTGCTGGCACGTGGGTGGCACAGCGGTTAGCCCTGATGCCTCATAGCGCCTCTGACTCGGGTTCAATTCCCGACTCAGGTGACAGACTGTGTGGAGCTTGTACATTCTATTTTGAGGGCACCTCTTGGTTTTGTTTGAGGACTACTTTTTCAATTTAAATGGTTGATGTTGCCATGCAGTAACTGGACTCAGTTATTTTAGTTACTCCTGAACTCAAATTTCGACTCACACAGAAACAATAATTGGAATTCACCAATTTCTTCAAATGCAGTCAACTTTCAATTAATTTTTAAGGTTGCAACATACAATGGAAACATTCATTTTCTGGATACCATAGGACTGGAATTGGCACAAGGTACGAGGCATGCAACAATTTTATTTTCCAAAATAAGTCTTATACCCTTCCACATATAAAATTCGGTAAGCCTTAACATATCTTCCACAGATTAATGAGGTCACAATTGACACTTTTCTATCACAACTACAAATCTAACTAGCTTTAGATTTGCAGCTACTAGCTACAAAAAAGTTACTAGCTTTTTTCACTGCATCTCTGATTTAAATTACTAATTAGCACAGTGCCGTTACATTCAGTTCAACTATATATTTCCTAAGAGTAGCATTAGCTCCTGAAATTGCAAAACGACAACAAGAGTTGATAAATTGTGTTGCTGGAAAAGGCACAGCAGGTCAGGCAACATCTGAGGAGCTGGAGAGTCACCATTTAGGGCATCACCCTCCTGAGGAGGGGGAAGGGGGCTGAGAATTAGAGAAAGGTGTGTCGGGGTGAGTGAAATATAGGAGGGATGGTGGAAGATAGAGAAAAGTAAGAATTGATTTCGATAGTTTTGGTAGAAAGTGTGGAGTGGATAGTTGGGAAGCAAGATGGACAGGTAGGTCATGCCAAGAGAACAGTGCCAAGTCGAAGGGTTGGATCTGGGATGGGGTGGGATGATACACTCACTGTATCTCCATCATCCGGACTCCCTCGAAATCACACCATCATTGTCATCCTGACCATTCAATCTCTCTCCATCATCGTCACCTTGACCCTCTTACACTCACCTCATCACCATCACCCTGACCTCTCACTCTCACTCTATCACAGTCACCCCAACCCCTCGCACTTATGCCATTACCGTCATCCTTTGCCCCACACACTCAGTCCGTCACTGCCACTCTGAGCCATTCACATTCAAACTATCATCATCACCCTGTCCCCTCAACTCACACTGTCACAGTCAGCCTAAACCCATCACACACAATCCGTCTCCAACTCCCTGACCACGACACAATCTCTCGGTTGCCTAAACATTGACACCTCAAACTCACTCTGTCATTATCACGCTGGCCAATTCACACACATTCTGTCAACATAAACACTCTCTGTCACCCTGACCTACTCATAATCAATCCAAAACCAACACTCTGATACCCTCAAACGCAGACCATCACTCTCACCCTGACCCCCTCGCAGTCACTTCGTCACTGTCAGCCCGACACCCTCACACTCACCCCGTCACCATCAATCTGACATGGCACACTCACCCTGTCATTGTCACCCTGACACCCTCACACTCATTCTGTCAACGTCACTCTGGCACCTCAATGTCACTCTGTCCCTGTCACCCTGACCTCCTCACACTCATTCCTTCACTGTCACTCTGACCCTCCACACAGTTACTACGTCACCATCACCCTGACTCCCCTCAAGTCTGCTGCGTCACTACGAGCCTGACTACTTCACAATTACCGCGTCAATATCACCCTGAGCCCCTCACACGTTCTGCGCCACTGTCAGCCCGAACCCCCTTCACACTTACAACAATACTTAGATTAGATTAGATTACTTACAGTGTGGAAACAGGCCCTTCGGCCCAACAAGTCCACACCGACCCGCCGAAGCGCGGCCCACCCATACCCTTACATTTACCCCTTACCTAACACTACGGGCAATTTAGCATGGCCAATTCACCTGACCCGCACATCTTTGGACTGTGGGAGGAAACCGGAGCACCCGGAGGAAACCCACGCAGACACGGAGAGAACGTGCAAACTCCACACAGTCAGTCGCCTGAGTTGGGAATTGAACCCGGGTCTCAGGCGCTGTAAGGCAGCAATGTGCACACTCCCTGTGCCTGTGTGGGTTTCCTCCGGGTGCTCTGGTTTCCTCCCACAGTCCAAAGATGTGCGGGTCAGGTGAATTGGCCATGATAAATTGCCCGTAGTGTTAGGTAAGGGGCAAATGTAGGGGTATGGGTGGGTTGCGCTTCGGCGGGTCGGTGTGGACTTGTTGGGCCGAAGGGCCTGTTTTCACACTGTAAGTAATCTAATCTAATCTAATACTTACACCCTGACTCCTCACACTTTCTTCGTCACCATCAGCCTGACCTCTACACATTTATTCCCTCACTTTCACAGAACACTCTCACATTTACTGCGTCATTATCAGCCTGACCCCATAATACGTACTGTACCACTATTAGCCTGAAACCCCCTCACATATAATGCATCATTGACACCGTGACTCCTCACACTTACTGCGTGAATATCAGCCTGACCCCCTCACATTTACTGTATCACTATCAGCCATACACCCTCACATTTTCATTGTCACTATCACCCTGAACCCCTCACATTTACTGCGTCCGTATTGGCCTTATAACTCAAACTTACTGCGTCACTATTAACCTGACCCCCTCACCTTTCCTGCACCACTGTCTCCCTGAACTCCTCATACCAACTGTTCCTTTATCAACCTGACTCACTTGCACTTACTGCGTCAATATCAGCCTGAACCCATCACACTTGCTGCGTCACGATCACCCTAACTCCCTCACACTGGCTGCGACTCACCCTAACGATCAGCCTAACACCCTCACACCGCTTGTGACACAATGACACTGACGCCATCATACGTATTGCGTCACTGTCACCGTGGTCCCCTCACACTGACTGTATCACTGTTAACCCGGACCTCCCTCACAACTACTTCCTCCAATCACCCTGAAATCCTCACATTTGCTGCATCACGATCAGCCTGACCCCACCAAAATTTACCTTGCTATTATAAGCCTGATCCCCTCTCATTTAGTCTCGCACTTTCACCCTGTCATCCTCACGTTAACTGCATCACAATAACCCTGACCCCCTCACACTTACCACGTCATTATCAACCTCACCCTCTCCCTCTGACTGCATCCATATCAGACTGATCCCCTCACGCAAAGTGCGTCACTATCACCCTGAACCCATCAAACTTACTGCATCTCTGTCAGGCTGACCCCCTCACACTTACTCCATCACAATCAGTCTGATACGCACTCACTCACTGCGTCACTATCACCCTGACCTCTCACATTTACCTTGTCTCTATTAACCTGAATTCCTCACACTTTCTGCAGCACTATCAGCCTGATTCACTCAAATTACCGGTTCGAAATCACCCTGAACATTTTCTGCCACATAATCACACTGGCCCCCTCAAACTTGCTGTGTCACTAAAGGCTTGATCCAGTCACGGTTACTGCATGACTATCAGCCTGATCCCCTCACATTAACTGTGTCACTATCAGCCTGATATCCTCACTCTTACTGCATCATTATCATACTGACACACTCACACTTACTTCGTCAGCATCAGCCGAACCGCTCATATTTACTCTGCCACTATCAGATTGACCTCCTCACTCTTACTGCGTCACTATTACGCTGACCTCCCCGATACATACTGTGTCACTATCACAGTGAAACCTCAATTACTGCGTCATTTCCAGTCCGACCCCCGACATCTACTGCGTCACTATTACCTTCACCCATCATACTTACTGCTGAGGATCCCACCGTCACGCTTACTGCGACTCTATCAGCCTGATCCCCTCATTCTTACTGCGTCATTATCAATCTGACACCCTCATACTTGCGGTGTCACTGCAACACAAATTCACAGCTCAGTGAACAGAACCACAAAAAGTGATGATCTGTTCACGTCAATCCAAAAGGCTACTGCCTGTAACAATGGAACAAGGATGTTTCTGCTTCGTTTCGAACCGGGGATGTCCCGTGTCTGATGTGAATTTCGGTTTGGAAAATTTCCTCCGGAGCACCGAGGTGAAAGGAAGCTCGTAACTTCCCACTTAAACAGGATAGCCACAAGTACTGCAGATATCAGCGCATATTCAGTACATCTGAAGAGACAAATTTGAGAAAAAGAGGTTCATGCAGCAATTAGTTGGAAGTACATTCCTTTTCGCCATTCAAGTAGTGTTGGGCGACTAAAATCAAAACGAGGTTTGCTGAAGAGACTGCAATCAATCCCCATTCATCACAATCCGGAAGCCTGTCGCCGATAAGGAAGGAACAGCAATGTTTCTGCCCGTCTCTAAACATGGCCACTTTCGCAGAAGCTGATACTTCTTCTCGACAGGAAGGTTCAGGGCTCGCCGATTGCTCTCTTCAAAATACTTACCGTCCTTGGTGGAAATTCCGTGCATATTCTGAACAAGGAAGAATAGATATCGAACAAAATCGTAGACAACAATTAATTGGACCTGTATTCGCTTTCACCACAGCGGCAGGAATGGTCTGGGACATTCAAAGGAAAGTTTACTTGCAAGACCAGCAAGCAACAAGACTCACCCTTGTTCAGAAAAAAAAGCCAATCGTTCTTTGTGCTCGACAGTTGGAAACAGCGATACTTCAGTTTGGAGGAAAACGTGATAGACACACAGTGGGGCCAGTGACCTGATCGAACTGACCCCGCCCCCCACTACAACCCAAGCGGTAATTGTTTTTCTCACGGGAGATCGTGTTTGCCGCGCTGGCATCATACCAAACTCGGTCACACAGAGAGATATTGCAACAAGCTGACAATACATATGGAGGGGGCCGAATTCAGACCCATGTTGGAAACCACACTGGAGCCGAAAAGCAGGTAGAGTAAGCATTGCAGGGAGAATGCTGTAGATTGGTGTTGAGACCCATATCTGCTATCATTACATGGCGGAGCAGACGAGATGGACTAAAAGGCCTAAGCAGCCTACTCTACCTTCTGGTCTCTGGCCATCATGTACGTAAGGAGACAGAAACAGAGTTATTTATTCTGTTCGAGGACCTCCCGTCAGAGCTGCTATACATGTTGAGATAGGATATGTCTAAAACAAACCTTGAGACTGTCAAAATGGCCAGAGAGGAAATAATAGAAGAGAAGCTAAGGATAAAGGTGGAATTCAGGAGATATTCAATAGAAAGCGAGGGAACAGAAAGGCAGAGGGAGATGGACATGGAAAAAAAAGATGCTGACAGATCTGCTGATATTTTAGACCAAATTCTATGTTTGTTCCTGAAGCAGAAAATGGGAGAGTTATCCTCGACCAATCAGCTTTCCCTGCTCTTAGAATGTTTGACTGCCACGCTCCCACAGATCACTTTCGTCCAGCACTGAAAACACACAAACCTGCCCAAACCCACCCCCATGCCATTTACCAAAAGTAAGCTTTTTGTTGCGTCAACCCGCATGGGCACACAAGAAGATTATTTTCCATGTGAGTTGTGAAACATTCAGTGAGAGTTCCTTAAGTTTTCCATCAGAACCTTCTGAATCAGTTATTTTCGTTTCAGCACTATTTGAAATGGAACCGTCACTTACATTCCCCACAGCATGTGGCCACTTAAATGCACAGTTGGAGTGGAACTTATACCTTTCAAAGGGATAAAATACATCGTACGTTCGCCTACACTGGTCGACTTGTCCCGGCAACATGCAGTGAATTGAAAAGACTTTTCCCTCAAAAACCGACATGTCAACGCAAGATTGAGAGTGCCCACAGAGTAAGTGGAATGTAGAGCTGGGAACCAGTACGAAAATGAAAGCACCCACTGTGCAGTTCAAGTCAACGACCCAGAGATCAACTGTCGCAAACACTCAAATTAAAACCGGCAGAACACGTATAGCCCTGTCGTAGACAAGTGCGGATAGTAGTGGAGTTGTGATATCGACAACAGTGAGGTTTAAACTGACACCTCGATAGAGACTGGTGCTTAGATACAGCGCCACGGACGCGAGGCCAGGCCACCCAACGAAAGAAACCCACCAACTCTGTCATGACTAGTATTTCAGCATCACTTAACTTTCGGCACTACCTGCTCCCCCACATCCCCTCCCCCTAGTAATGTATGTTGTTTGGAAGTGGGTTAGATCAATTGTGTGGACAGTTGATTTATGAATCAGAATAACACGAATACCACGCATTCAGTCCCCGCACCAGCTAAAGTTGCCCTGAACGTCTCACCTTTTTCAGCTTGCCCCTTGTGAGAGGCTCACTGACTCTTGGGTAAAGCATCTCTATTTCACAAGTGAAGCAGTGGTCCCATTGTCTCTGGGGCTCCGGCAACTTTAATTAGATAACTTTATCTGTGTGATGAAAAGGGAATAATTGTCAATCTAGCTGTCGGAGGGCTCTTGTGGGAGCTTGAAGAATGCAATGATAGAACTCTTCATTAAGATAGAGATTGCCAAAGTTGATTCTGAGTCGAGGGGATAAAATCTGAATAAAGGAAATCACGATGGTATAAGAAGGAAAAGGTTACAACAAATTGGGGAACGTAACTGAATTGTATGACAAACATCTATCGAGCCCTTGGAGGATTTGCAGCAGTTCGACTTTCCTATCTGTCACAAAATAAAACTGGATAGATGAGTCTACCATGTTGATTAAGGCAGAATAGGGGTTGTACCTGATACAAGGGAGAGGCATACAAAGTGGCGACAAAGAACATCAGACCTGAAGACAATGCATTTCCGATTTCAGCACGTTTAATGGACTGATTAGGTGGGAAAATAACGCTTATAAGTAAGCGAGTGAAATACAAGCTAATTGTAAATTCTCCGGACGTTAGATGAAGACAAAAGAAGATTAATGCAAACAAATCCTTTACAATCAGAAATAAGGGAGGTTATAATGTGGGAACAAGAGATTGCAAATCAAATAACTGTATATTGTATTTTGTTTCTGTCATCACAAAGGATGATAACTAATATTCCTAATTGCTGAGGAGCACATTAGAGGGATATCTGGGGGGAAAAAACATCAGTATTTGTTGTGGAATCCTTTTGGGGAAATTTATAGGATTAAAAGTAAAGATATAACAGGATTGCTACTCTCCACCGAAGCATACCGAACAACGTAGACCAATAGATAATGGATCTAATATGAAACATAGGAGCTTGGACCTAAACAGAGTAATTTCAGGTTTCAAGATTCTGTGGAATCTGGATCAATTTTAAATGGATTAGAAGATAGCCGATGTGACTACACATTTTTTTTTAAGAGGAAGATATGAAACATGGAATGAGAGACCAGTTAGCCTAACATTGGAAACCGATGACAGGATTGGGCAGGGTCAGTCAGCATGGATGTACGAAAGGGAAATGAGAAACTAATCCTGGCGCCTATGTATGCAAGTTAGTGAAAATAAGCATGCAGATACAACAGGTGGTAAAAAAGGCAAATGGTATGTTGGCCTTTGTATCAAGAGGATTCGAGTACAGGAATAAGGATGTCTTGTAGAAATTGTACAGTGTATTGGTGAGACCATACATGGAGCGTTACTTTGCACAATAGGCTTGTGGAGACTGCACAACAAATTTTAACAAATCGATTCTTCAGATGGCAGGACTGAGCTTTGGAACAGTTTGGATTGATTCAATTGAAATCCACTGATGTTGAGAAGAAAGAAGTAGGACGTCACAGCAACGAATAAAATTCTGACAGGAGCAGCATGTTAAATGTAGGAAGGATGCCCTCATGAGCACAGAGTCCAGACGCAGAAGTGTGTGATTCACAGTTTTTAGATATCCGCAAGCCATTTAGTTCCCTCAGACGGGTGACCCTGTGGAATGTTCTGCAACGGAAAGGTGTTAAAGTCAAAACACGGAATGTTTCCATGTAAAAAAATATAGTTCTGTGGTCTAAAGGGAACAAACGTTACGGGGCTACAATAATAACAAGCTACTGAATGCAATGACCAGACTTGCTCAGAGTGAACATTGCAGCAGGATCAAACACAGCAACATTTTACTCCTGTTTCAATTTTCTATGTTTATATACGTTTAAAGATGACATTCAAAAATACTTGACACAGATATCAGCACTGATGGCAGGTGTCATTCGATGAAAATCCTATAACTCTTTAATGAATGGCAATCTGTGATCAGCTTCACCACACAGACTGCATCACTTCATGGTGGTCAGGAAGATGCTAAATCATTTTCAAACTTCTGGACTGGCTGGTGTATCGCTTGTTTTCGATTCAGTTCTGATATTGTTGAATATTCTGAGAAATAAACATAGGATGTCAAAAATAAATCAAAATCTTTGGAAATTTTGTAAGACAAAGGTGTTAGAGGTTGGACGGAGGAAGTGTGTGCAGAAGAGGAGCAATGAAATAAACAATGAGTTGAGTTTTGCAGTGTGTTGATGTGTGAAGAATAAAATCAATTTCCAAACCCAACACACCATCATTTTCAACTATGTGCTGCACTCACTGCTCCATTCTCCCAGCCACTTTCTCACTGATAGCCAACTGAGACACACAAATACTCGAGGAGAAACTTTCTCATCAATCCCAGTCATTGACAAACCCTATGGCGAACAGAAATTGCAGTAATCTGGCTTCAATTCGATATGGCACATAAAGAAGTAATTCGATCAATTTTATCATTGCTAATTTCCGATGCAGGAATGCATCCTCGTCAAATAATCTATTTACTTGCAGGCAGGGTCAGATAGAGTTATGCAGTTGTGCAACAAAGAGAAAGATCCTTCCTCCCAACTCGTCTATGCCAACCAGAATCTTAAATTGAACTAGTCCCATCTGTATTTGCTTTGTCCTTATCACTACCAAAAGACTTATTCATGTGCCTTGATAAAGGCCATTTGAAAAGTTTCTATTATTCAACTGATTTTCAAGTGCGGTAACCGTACTCACATCAACCACATCCTCAGGCAATTCATTCAACACAAGAAACACTCTCTTTATAAAAGATTTTTTAAAAAATTCTCTGAAGTCTTTTTAAATCTTCCTACTTTCACATTAAAAGTTTATTCACTAATTTTGAAATCCGTCATCCAAGGTAAAATGAATCTGCCATTCACGTTGTCTATACCGTTTAAGACATTATAAACCGCTCTAAGGTCACCGCTCAATCTCGTCCATCCCACTGAAAACGACTCCCCAACTTTGTAGCTGCTCCATCAAATGCAAAATCTCCATTCACAACAAAAACCTGACATATCTCTGCAGCACATTCCCCAGCTTAATAATATTTTTCCTCAAGAATACTACTTCTGGCAATGCCTCACCAACGTCCTATGCAACCAAAAGATGACGTACCAACCCCTGCACTCAATGGACTGAGCATCATAAACATTTCATTTCCCACCCGAACTGCATGTCAAGCAAACATCAAATAATTATGTGCCTGAACCCCTTGGTATTATATTGGACAACATTACCCAAACTCATACGATTAAGTATTGATCATCGCATTTATCCTAATTAAACACAGCCTACTAATCCTTCATGGATTCACATATTGAATTTTGTAATCACAGATAACTTTCTTCACAGTCAACTCTGCCACCAATTTTGCTGGCATCTACAAAATTACTTCCTATGCTTGGCATATTTTCATTTAAATAACTTATATAAAACGGACGAATAGAAGTGGACCCAGCACCGATCCCTGTCATTGACTGTTGCAAACGATCTTCCATTCTGAAAAAGAATCGACTGTCACATTCCATGTCTGTCTCATGCTATCAGAACAATTTTATGTCCAACTGGAAAGCTCACCCTGATTAACATGTGACATAACTGGAAGAATACATCTTCCATGTGGAACCTTGTTAAAGGAATTACCAGTGTCCAAGTGAACAATGTCTTCCTGCTCTGCTCTCATCAATCTTCTCAATTACCCTCACCTAAAATCATATTGACTATAGTTTTTTTAAACTCAGAATGCGAACAAGTCTTGTCTTTTAGAATTGCTTCCAATAACTTACCCACCACCAAAGCTAGACTCACAGTCCTGGTGTTCACGGGTTTCTATGTGCATTCGTTCTTAAATAAATGCACAACATTTGGTAATACTCAGGTATTTGGCACTTCACTTGTGGTTATAGATGATAAAATTATTTCTGAAAGGTGCCCCATATTTTGCTCACAGCCGCCCACAAAGTATTTACATACACTAAGTCTGATTCCAGACAAATATCCAAACGTTTATTTTCAAATCAATCCAACATTTCCTCTTTAGAATTGTGAGCGGTGTTTAACACATCAATTTGAGTTCTCAAACAGCGAAAGTAAAAACTACCAGACAGTCATTTTGTATCTCTTTCATCTTCTGCGATTCGAAGCAAAGAAAATCATTTACACCTCCAAATGGTGTTAATTATTCTTATTCTTGTAATGCCTTGTAGAATCTGTTTTGATTATTGCGATTGAGCAAAAGTATCTAACATCAATGTCACCATTAAGAGAATACTGAACTAGATCTCACAAATGCTTTAGGAAGTCTTTTCCCTTTCAGAAAATATGCTATGTCTCTACTCTTCAGCCCAATACATCTGACCACGCATTCTTTCATAGAGTATGCCACATGCCAAAACTTTTTACACTGTCCGAGATTGTCCAACTCATTCTGCAGCATTACCCCTTCTAAATACGAATCATCCATCCCCGTATCATTGCCTCATCTGAAATCATAATAATAACGCCCTCTATTCATTTAACCAGATCATTCAAGCATAACTTGAAAAGTTATGCTTTTAACACAAGCAATTGATGAACTCCACGAGTCACCGCCTGCCATCCTGAAAGAACCGCGCTATCACAACTCCATATTTCCTGCCAGTCAGCCACTCCTCAATCCTGAAATAATTCTACCAGATTTTATGAAGCACTGGCGTCTCTCATTTACTCTGTGTCCACATCCTTACAACGACATGCCACGTTGAGTTTAACATGTGAATATGTTAATCGATATGCGTTCCAGAGAGCATGAATAGCACTTCGCAAGACTAGACACTTGCAAGGTTTCTCATCAATGTGAACACGTTGATGACAAAACAGTCCCCAGTAACTTGTATCGTGATTGCCATAGTAAGATCCTTGAGAAAATCTCGCCTCAGTGTGAACACGTTGATGGGACTACTGTTGCACAGACTTTCTAAAGGACTTCCAACTGTCTTAGCATTTGAAAGGACTCTTCTCAGCGTGCTCACGTTGATGCCAATTCAGGATCTGGCAGCTTATGCAGCACTTCTTGCAGTCTAAGTATCGAAAAGATATCTCCATAGTGTGCGCTTGCAGTTGAGTCAGGAGGTTGAACAGACAAGTGAATCCCATCCCACTCTGGGACAAGCAGAACGGTCTCTTCCCAGTGTAAACCACTGTTGCTCCATGAGGTCAGATAATCACCTGGACGAATTTTCAGAGAGAGCACCTGGATGCCCTCTCTTCAGAGTGAACATGCTGGTGATAGGGAAACTCCCTAAAGGCTTTGTAGAATTTCCCACATGCGGGACATTTAAAAATCTCACTAACGTGAGCACAATGAGGAGGCATTAGTTCTCTGGGACTTTTATAGCACTCGGAGAAAGTGAGGACTGCAAATGCTGGAGATGAGAGCAGAAAATGTGTTGCTGGAAAAGTATTGCAGTTCAGGCAGCATCCAAGGAACAGGAAACTCGACGTTTCGGGCATGAGCCCTTCTTCAGGACATTCTGAAGAAGGGCCCATGCCCGCAACGTCGGTTCCCCTGCTCCTGTGATGCTGCCTGACCTGCTGCGCTTTACCAGCAACACATTTTCAACTTTTATACCACTCCCAACATCACAGCAGTAAAAACAGGGACATTCAGATCCACAGGTATCTTATCATACTTTCCATAGGTTTGGCCTATTAAACGTCTCTCATTTGCATGAGCATGTTGATGGTCCGTCAAGTCCCTGGATCTTTTTTAGAACTTTCCGCACTCTGGGTTTTGGAATGGTCTGTGTCAGCATGAATGAGCTGCTGATGCAGCATATGAGATGACTGATTGGATCCCTTCCCACACACTAGACAGGTGTGATTCCATCAATGAGGTTCCAGCTCATTTGCAAAAATGAATCTTTCCCCACAATCCCGAAACTTGCACAGTTTGCACCTGCGAGTAACTGCATTTGTGGTTTGTGAGTTCTGATGATTGGCTAAAACTTTGCCCAAATACGCAACACGAATTCGGTTTCTCTCCCACTGTAAATGGGATAGTTCTTTCCAAGTTCAATATCTGATCACGTATCATTTGTGATGAAATTGACAACCCTACCATATCATGTTTTGTAAGGAGTCTTACCCTTCTAATATCCCGTGAAATTAATGTCAAACTGAAGAACAAGAGACTCAGAGATAATGTCTCTCTAGATTCTGTCTTCTATGTGAAGGTAGCGACTGAAGGAGAGGGAATACAACACCCACAACTTGACCAGAGCGTCGTCAGAAGCTTCCAAACACTCCGTCCCCACCACCGAGAAACAGCAGCGCAGCAGATTGATGTGAAAACCATCACTTTTAGTCTGATTCGATCAGGTGAGATTCCCTGAAGTGTGGAAACATGCACTTCATCACAATAATTTCACACCGACCCTCCATCGAATAACCCACCAAGGCCCATTTGCATCTGACGAATGCAGATTAAACTATGCGCAATTTACCGGATTGCATATTTCTGCACTGTGGGAGCAACCAGAGCACCTGGAGAAAAGCCACACAGACAGGGAGAAAATCTGCAAACTCCCCACAGACACTCGATGCTGGAATCGCAACTGGGCTTCTATTGCAGTGAGGCAGCAGCATGAACCACTGAGCAACTGTGCCGCTCAGTGATCTGCAGATTTCTCTCCAGTTTGCACAGCATCCTGACTTGTAAAACGTCCACTCACAGTCGAGTAAAAAATTCCACAACGAAGCGACCTTGGAGTGCAGGTTCATAGCTCCTTGAAAGTGGAGTCGCAGGTAAATAGGATAGTGAAGAAGGCGTTTGGTATGCTTTTCTTCATTGGACATTGTATTGTGTGCAGGAGCTGGGAGGTCATGTTGCGGCTGCTCAGGACATGGATGATGTCACAGTTGAAATATTGCGTGTAATTAGTGTCTTGTTGTGAAATTTCACAGGGTTCAGAAAAGATTTATAAGGATGTTGCCAGGGTTGGAGGATTTAAGCAATGGGGAGAGGCTGAACAGGCTGGGGCAATTTTGCCTGGAGTGTCGAAGGCAGAGGGGGGACTTTTAAATGTTTACAAAAATTATGAGGGGCATGGATAGGATAAATAGGCAAAGTTTTGTTTTTTTTTAGATTAGACTTACAGTGTGGAAACAGGCCCTTCGGCCCAACAAGTCCACATCGACCCGCAACCCACCCATGCCCCTACATTTACCCCTTACCTAACACTATGGGCAAATTAGCATGGCCAATTCACCTGACCCGCACATCTTTGTGACTGTGGGAGGAAACCGGAGCATCCGGAGGAAACCCACGCAGACACGGGGAGAACATGCAAACTCCACACAGTCAGTCGCATGAGTCGGGAATTGAACCCGAGTCTACAGGCGCTGTGAGGCAGCAGTGCTAACCACTGTGCCACCGTGCCGCCCACGTGGATGGGGAGACCAAAACTAGAAGGCATAGTTTTAGGGTGAGAGGGGAAAGATATAAAAGAGACCTAAGGGGCAACTTTATCACGCAAATGGTGGTACGTATGTGACGTGCCATCGGATGTGGTGGAGGCTGGTACAATTGGAACATTTGCGAGGCATTTGCAAGGGCAATTAACTAGGAAGGGTTTGGAGGGCTTTGGGCCGGATGCTGGCAGGTGGGACTAGATTGGGTTGGGATATCTGGTCACCGTGGACAGATGGACCGAAGTGTCTGTTTTCATGCTGTACATCTCTAAGAAACTATGACTCTCTGGCAAAATTGTGGCCTTTTTTCAGACTCCAACACAAATGCTCATGCCTCGACATTATCTCCATTCCTCTCCCTGGCAACTATCGAAGTGTGAAAAAAAAGCGTCATAACCATGGTGAAATACTTCACACTGAAATGTGTTTTCAACCACATATCATCATTACCACCAAGACTGCCCACCTAATTTCCTCGGCCCGAATCCACCTACGTACTACTCATCTGTTGCTGAAACTCTCATGAATTCTTTTGTTCCCAGTGGACCTATTCTCTAATACACTGAAAGCCGTCCTCCCACATTCCTTCACGGCATTTTTCTGATTTTCGCTGCTTCAATTAATGAGTTTGCATGAGTTCTGTTTAATGTTTCATTGTGCTTTCCCTTCCCTGCATCTGAATGTGGTGTCCATTCTCACTTTTAGCAGCGTTATCTGTTCACTAGAAGTCAAACAATGATGTAAGGGAAGAACTCAGAGGTTATTCACTCATCCAAAACTTACACATCTTCCAAACTCTGCTCCTATGTTTGCATCACTTCCGGTTCACCCACCAAGACGGATTCGGACAGATGCATTTTAACTTCACCTCTTTCGTATCAAATCTATGAGTCATTTCCTCTCGACCCAGACCTGTAATATCCTCGGGCCTCCAGCCCTCTCAAGTGCAATGAGATCAGGTCAATAATTACTAACGCAGCCAGCGATTCGCCCATTCCGATACTGATTTCCTTTTACAAATGCCCTTCCATTTATCTGCGTTACATGTAATTCTAACTTCCTCAAAATTCTCGATTTTACCTGATTTGATGCCTTAAAACTTCGGCTATGAAGGCCATCAATTCTGACACATATTCACTAACCTGTCCTCTGTCTCAACCTTAGATTTGCACTGTAAAATATGCTTTGGAAACTACATATTTGGTCAGACAATATTTTGTACACTCCATATTATCTCATAACTTGATTGTTGCGGAACTTTGTTTTATAGCACCTAAATGATGTCACTTAATTTTTATTGATTTGGACACAAATCACAGGCCCTTCTCTATTTCTTGGTGAATAACTACTTACATTATGGCGCCTACGTTCAGCTGTGTAAAAAAAAACTAATCTAGAAAGTCAATGGATTGAATAATAAAATATCAAAGAGAGTTGAACGCCTTCTCCGAGATAACAGAAGAAAGATCTTGACAAAGAGCTGATCAAGGACAGCAGAGATGAAACGGAGCAATGGATGGATATTGATTCAGATTCACATTAAATGCATCACATCAGCCAAAGCGCTATGTAATGCTTTCACAGATAGCAGAGCACAGCACCAAATGCTGAACTCCGTTGATTACTCAGCAGGTTTGTTTGCATCGGTGAAGAAAACTATGCATCAACATTTTGCTTTCACAGTTCAGCGAAACGGAAACATTAATGCTGATTTCCCTTTTTACATACTTTAGATGCATATAACGTAGTCAGCAAGATTCGAACCTACGTGGGGAAACGCCAATGGGTTTCGAATCCATTGACATGAATCAATCGCACTGAAGGAACGAGGCAAAACTGGGGACTGCAGATGCTGGAAAACAGATTTTAAATCAAAGTGATGCTGGAAAAGCACAGCAGGTCAGGCAGCATGCCAGGAGCAGGAAAATCGACGTATCTGTTGCCAGGATTGCTGCGTTCCGCAGACAATTTTCGTTTTTGGCTCCGATTTCCAGCAATGCAGCTGTTTGTTTAATGTTAACCTTCACAATGTTCTGGACAAAACCAATGATCTGTTAGCATCGGAAAATCTGCAGATGTACTGGTACACCGATATGTTTGCTGCAAATATTCCATGAGCGGGAATAGGATCCGGGCCACGGTGCTGAGAGTAACGAATCCTCACAAATAAATAACAAGTCAAGGATATCAATACTATCGTATTTGGTCTAAATAAAACACCCTTTCTGAACATTTTCGTTGCCGATTATGTTCAACTTGTCTTCGAAGATTGTCAAAGTTCGAAAAGGCCATTCTGCCCATTGTGCATTGCGGCTAATCAGAGAGCCACCTATTCTCGTCGCAGTTTCCAACTTTGGCTCAACCTCTTATGTGTTCTCATGTTTCCAGGGCAAATGTCAATGAGGTTATCCTGTGTTCTTAAATGGCACAATTACGAGGCATTTTCACAATGAATTGTAACTCTTTTGAGGAAATGATGCTCATTATCACCCACAGAGGGAGACACACAGGAAGAGTCCCGACTCAGGCGACTGACTGTGTGGAGTTTGCATGTTCTCCCCGTGTCTGAGTGGGTTTCCTCCGGGTGCTCCGGTTTCCTCCCACAGTCACAAAGATGTGCGGGTCAGGTGAATTGGCCATGCTAAATTGCCCATAGTGTTAGGTAAGGGGTAAATGTAGGGGTATGGGTGGGTTGCGCTTCGGCGGGTCGGTGTGGACTTGTTGGGCCGAAGGGCCTGTTTCCACACTGTAAGTCTAATCTAATCTAATACCCCGAGACTAACAGAAGTGTCCGTTGTGGTGAGCTGGATTTTGAAATGGACAACAGAATAAACGCAAGTTTTAAAAGCAAAACCATAAAGGCATCGTCCCGACAGGATTGCATGGTTGAGCGACAATCTGGACCACGTTTAAATGGAGACCTTCCCCACAAGCCAGGTAGAACTTGAACCTACAATCTTCTGATTTGGATACAGACACGTTACCCATTTAGCCACTGCCCCAAGGGATGCAGCAAGCGTGGGCAGCATGTGGATATGTAATGTCATGGACTTTCACGGAATCAGAATTAAAAAGTTGAACAAGCAGGGAAGATAATCACCAACTCTGCTTCACTTCCAAGCTTCAAATTTATGAAGCAGTGCCTTTCACTGGCAAAGGAGAAACATTTGTCCTCAGCTGCCTGCTTCAGGGTCACCTTCTTCTCTGCTGGAAGTTTCCATCGTTTTATTCACAGTCATGACGCGATTTCATGTTCCAATCCAGTGAAAAAGTGTCATGGTGTCGTCCAAGCAAGACCCTGCAGAAACTCAGCGAGAGACTTCGGGTCATTTCGAGCTCAGGATGTGGACTTAAACAAGATGTGTGACACCATTTTATTGGCGCCGCCACTTCACTGCAAATTAGCGCTTCAAAACGAGCCATTGTTAGCATCAGCTTGATTTGTACCTTCCTGCCGTGCATTTGCTAAACAACATCAGATAGAGCCCATCCGGCCCAGGAATTTTTTCACACTCTATTTTCACACTCTGCAGTATTTCTAATAACTCTTCCTTGTGGACCTCAAACTCTTCTAGTCTGGACGCAAGTATCTCTGTATCATCCTCACCAATATTTTCATTTCTGTAGCAAACACTGTCGAAAACTATTTACTTAGTGCTTACCCCCGCCATCTCCTTGGACTCCACACACAACTTCCCACTATTATCCTTGATTGTCCAAAAGTTAACTCTCGTCATTCTTTTATTCCTGACATACCTGTGGAAAGTCTTAGTGTTAACCCTGATCCTATCCACCAATAATTTCTCCTGTCTGCTCCTGGCTCGTCTCAGCTCTCTTTTTAGGTTTTTTCTGACATCGTTGTAACCCTCGAGCGCTCTAACTGAGTTTTCACATTTTGTCCTCACATAAGTCTTCTTGTTCTTCTTGACCATGAATTCCACTTCCTTCGTGAATCACGGCTCACGCGTTCTACATCTTCCTCGCTGCCTGACCGGTCCATACTTATCTAGGAGGTTTTCCTTGACTAAGTTCCATATTTTTAATGTGCTCACCCCCTGCACTTTCCTACCACATTCTATGCTTACTAAAACCTACCTCATTGCATTGTAATTTCCCTTCCCCAGCTGAAACTCTTGCTCCGTGGAGTACACCTATCCCTTTCCATCACGAAAGTTAACCTGAGAGAATTGTGATCGCTGTCTCCAAAGTGCTCACCTACTTCCAAATCTAAAACCTGGCCAGGCTCGTTGCCAATTACTAAATCTAAAGTGGCTTCGTCCCTTGAAGACCTGTCTACATACTGTGTCAAGAAGCCCTCCTGCACACACTGGACTAAAACTGACCTGTCTATAGTAGTCGTACTGCAGTGATCCAAGTCAATATTTGGATATTGTCTTGAGTGTTTCAGAGTATTTCATTGTCCAAGAGTCCAGATGAAGATTGTACTCCTCACGTACGGGAGCGAGAATTCTTTCAATGTCCCAGATGAGTTCCTGTCCCGAGAACATCAGAGTCAATGTCCCGTCCCCTACTCGGTCCGAGAGTTCACACTTCTTCATTCTCCTCAGATTTCATTTCCCAAAGAGTTTCTCAAGATTTCTAAAGCTGGAGTCTAGATTATATGGTTTGCTTCATAAATACTTTTTCAAGTCCCAATTGACAGTATTTTCAAAGTATCTCTTCACAATCCTCTCGTTTGGACCATGTCCAGGGATGAGAAATCCCATTTTGTGGAGAGATCCCCGATGCTGGTGGTTTCACTTTGGAACAACGATGGTTCAGTGGCAATTTCCTGCGGTTGTTTGTAATGATGGCAGAGGGAGCAGTGGGGAATGAGCACTTTGACGAGCAGGAGGAAGTGTTGCCACTGATCAGAGTCAGTGTACAGAGGACAGGGATTAAAGGAATCTCCTGAAATGCAGCACTTCTGCTCAGGACGTTCCATTACAACTGCAGAAACCCGATGGGTCGAGCAGTGTATCTGGAAAGAGAAACAGACAAAATGTTTTAAATATAAAACATTTCTGATGAAAAACTCGAGTTTCTGAAGTCTCATGAAATTACCGGCCTGGTTTGCAAAATAGGTTTCCTGCACTTTGAGTGAAGATTGCATCAGCAGTGAGGCACTCATGACATAGTCAGCAGGATTCGAGCCTACGTGGGGAAAACCCAATGGATTGCTAATCCATCGCCTTAACCACTCGGCCATAACAACAGACAGTAAAACACTGTTGAGCGTCAACCAAATCAGCTGTAATTTCATTGAAAGATGTCGCTGAATTATCGTCGTATCTGCCTGTGTGTCTCCCTGTTTATGGGTAAATGAGAATGCGTTCCTCAGGAGGTCACAATACATTGTGACACTGTCAAACGTCAGTCCCATTATTGCGTCATTGAAGATCACAGGACAACCTCATTGACATTTGTCCTGGAAATACCACAGCACACAGGACTTTGGGCCAAAGCTGGAAACTGGGACGACAATAGGTGGCTCTCTGATAAGCCGCAATGCAAAATGGGCAGAAGAGCCATATCCCACTCCTTAAAACTTCGAAAATAATCTGCAACGAAAATGATCTGAAAATGAAAGGCGAAAGCTGTTTTATTGAGACCAAATACGATAGACGTAAAGATGTCTTTTTCCAGCTGAGTGGTCTTAGTGAGACCACATTTCGAATATTGTGCAGTGTTGTGCGCAGGTGTGGTCTCTTATCTCTCTTCAATTTAAAGGTATGCCTCCTCCTACAAGCCACCTCTATCCGAGGAAATTTTCACTTACTTTCTAACATATCAATCCTCGGATCATCTTGCATATGTCTAATAAGATGTCTCTCAACCTTCTTCACTTCAGTGGAAAAGATCCTCAAGCCCCTCAGCCTTTCCTCCATACCAGGAAAAATGCTGGTAAATTCCTCCTTAGGGCCTTTCCAGTGGTTCCACCTCCTTCCTATAAAGCATGAACCTGAATGATACGAAAAGCGACAAGTGCGACCATACCAGAATATTGTACGTTGCAGCATGACCACACACGAGAAAATCAATCCCTCTACTAATAAAAGTTAGCACACTGTATGCCTCTAACAGCTTTATCAACCTATGCGGTAACTTTATGAGATGTATGTGATGGACACCAAGATCTCTCTTTTTATTCCTGTTAATCGTATCGAAGTAAATCAGAAACCACTGACCCTTGGAAAACGTTCGATTCAGTAAAAATCAGGAACCAATGATACTCTATTAATATAAACTCACCTTGGAAAGAGCATACTGGCCCAATTATGTCAGTGTAATTCACCCTGGGAAGAACAGATATACCCCACTCTGACAATGCAACTCGCCCAGAGAAGGTCAGACTGACTCCACTTTGACAATGAAATTCACCCATGGAAGAGAGGTGTGAACCGAGTCTAGAAATGTAACTCAACTAGGAAAGTGCTGACTCACCGCGCTCTGTCAATATAAGCCATTCAGGGAACTGCAGACTGACACCATATATTCGGTGCAACTCATCCAGTGAAGAACAGAGTGAACTAACCCTGTCAGTGTAACTCACCGAGAAAGGAGCAGACTGTCCTCACACTGTCAAAATAAATCATCTGCTGAACAGCAGACCAACACCATTCTGTCAATTAAACTCACACAGGATGAAGCAAGCAGACCTCACTTTGTCCATATAATTCACCCTTGGAAGCGCAGACTGACCCCACTCTGCCTTTGTACCTCATTCAGTGATCAGCCGACTGACCCAAACCAGTCCACGTAACTCTCCAGGGAAGATCAGAGTGACACAACTCGTTTAATGTAACTCAACCATAAAAGAGGAGACTGACGCCACATTGTCAATCCAACTCACTGAGGGAAGAGCAGATTATCCTCATTCTGTCAATGTAACACACACAAGGAAGAGCAGACTGACCCCATTCTGTCAATGTAATTCACCCAGGGGAAAGGAGATTGACACAACCCTGTAAATTTAATTAATCTAGGAAAGAGGAGACTGACGCCAATCTATCTACGAAATGCTCGCAGGGAAGAGTAGACAGATCCCACTCTGGTAAGGTAACTCATCCTGAGAAGAGCAGACTGACTCCACCCTGACAATGTAACTTACCCAGAGAAGTGGAGACTGGCACACACTCCGTCAATGCCACTCACTCAGGGAATGGCGTTCTGAACACAGCCTGTCAATGCAATTCAACCAGGAAATTGCAGACTGACCATCCTCCTTCGAAGAGAATATTGACTCTTCCACGAATGAGAATCCTGACACGACTCATTCAAAGTAACTCTCCCAGGGAAGAGATAGCGGAACGCAGTATGCTGATATATCTCACTGAGGGAAGAGCAGACTGAGCTTACTCCATCAATGTCACGAAATCAAGAAGGAGCAGTCTGACGCCACTCTACCAATGCAACTGACCCAGTTAAGAGCAGATTGTACCCAGTCTGTTAATGGAACTCACTTACGAAAGAGCAAACTGACCCCATTCTGTCAATGTCACTCACTCAGTGAAGAATAGACTGAACACACTCTGACAGACGCCTGTCTCTACAGGTACCTCAGCCAGGGAAAAGCAGACTGACCCCACTCGTTCAGTGCAAATCACCAAGGGAAGAGCAGACTGATGCAACTCTGTCAACTTAAATCATCCAGGGAAGAGTAGACTGACCACATGCTGCCTATGTCCATCAACCAGGGAAGAACAGACTGAACCCACTCTATCTCTGTCACTTAACCACGGAAGAGCAGATTGAACCACTCTGTCAATCTAACTCAACCAGGAAAGAACAGACTGACGGGACTCTGTCAATGTTACTCATTCAGGAAAGAAAAAAAAACTTGATGCTAATCTGTCAAAGTAACTCAATCAGGGACGAGCAGACTGACAACATAGATTCTCAGTGCTTCGTCCGGGGAAGGCAGGTTGACCCACTCGGTCAATGAAACTCACTCGGGAAAAAGCAGACTGACGCTTTTTCCCTCAATGTCAATGACCCAGTGAAGAGCAGACTGACACCATCCTGTCAATTTAATTGATCCAGGTAAGAGCAGACACTAATCCGAGACGATAACTCACTAAGTAACGAACAGACGTAAACCACTGTGTTAATGTAACTAAATAAGGAAAGTGCAGACTGACGCCAACCTGCCGATGAAATTCACCCAGGAAAGAGCAGGCTAAACGCACATTTAAATATAACACATCCACGGAAAAGCAGACTTACCCCACACTGTCAATGTTACTCGGTCAGAGAAGAGCAGTCTGACTCCACTTTGACAATGTAACTCACACAGAGAAGAACACACTAACCTACTCTGTCAATGCAAGTGACCCAGGGTAGACCGGTCTGAACTCAATCTGTCAATGTTACTCAACATGGAAATTGCAGACAGGCAACATTCGTCAATGTAAACCATCCAGGGAAAAGCAGACTGCCACCACTCTGTCAATGTAACTCACCCAGGGAAGAGAAGACAGACCCCACACTATCAATGTACCTCCACCTGGACAGCGAAGGGTGACCCCACGCTATCAATGAAACTCACCCAAGAAAGACCAGACTGACGCCACTCTGTCAATGAAACTCACTCAGGGAAGAGCAGACTGATCCGATTCTGTCAATGAAACTCTCACAGGGAAGATAAGCCTGACCTGACACCGTTAATGTAACTCACCCAGAGATGAGCAGGACGATCCCATTCTGTCGGTTACTCGCCCAGGGAAGAGCAAACTGATCCCACTCTCAATGTAACTCGCGCAGGGAAAGGCAGACTAAACACAAACAATCTATGTAAGGGATACAGCGAAGAGAGCACTGATACATTCGTTCTGGTTATCTCACCCAGAGAAGAGTAGGCTTTCACGACTCTGTGAAACTAACTCGCCAAGGGGATAGCAGCCTGGCTTCAAACTGTTACAGTAACTAACCAATGGAAAAATAGACAAACCACAGGCACTGAATGTACCTCTCACAGAAAAGAGCAGACTGATCCCATTCTGTGTATATAAATCATCTATGGAATAGCAGACTGACCCCATTCTGTTAAGGTAACTCGCCCAGTTAAGAGCAGACAGACCTCACGGTATCAATGTAACTCAGTCAGGAAATTGTAGACTGGCACCACTCTGTCAACGTAACTTACCAAGGGAAGAGTAGAATGACCCCAACCTGTCAGTGCAATTCATCGAGGGAAGAGGATACTGACTCGACTTTGCTATCGTTACTCACAAAAGGAAGAGCACACTGACCGCACTCTGTGAATGTAACCGACCCAGACAAGAGCAGACTGACCCCATTCTGTTCAGGTAACTCGCCCAGGGAAGAGCATACGGACCCCACTCTGTCAGTGTGACTCAAACAGGGGAGAACAGACTGACCTCACGCTGTTGAAGTAACTCAAAGAGGAAATTGCAAACTGACGGCACTCTGACAACTTACGTTAACCACACTATCAATGAAACTCAGACCAGGAAGAGCTGGCTGTCCTCATTCAGGTCTATATCACCCAGCCATGAAAGAGCAGGTTGATCCGATTCTGTCAATGAAACGCATGCATAAAGACGAGACTGACCTCATTCTGTCAAAATAACTCAGTGAGGGCAGAGCAAACGGATCACATTCTGTCGATGTCACTCGCACAGGGAAGAGCAGACTGAACCCACACTGTCAATATAACTTACTCAGTGATGACAGTACTGAAACCACACTTTCTGTTGAACTCACCCAGGGAAGAGCAGACTGTCACGACTCTGGGAAAGTAACTCACCGAGGAAAGAACAGACTAACCTCTGTCAATGCAACTCGACCAGTGAAGAGCATCCTGACATCACGCTATCAATGAACTTACCGTGGAATGAGCAAACCGACACCACTCTGTCAATGTAACTCACCCAGGGAAGAGAAGGCTGACTCCACACTGTCCAAAGAACTCACTCCGTGAAAAGTAGACTAACGCCACTCTGTCAATATAACTCACTCAGGAAAGAACAGACTGACACCACTCAGTAAGTGTAAATCACCCAGGGAAGAGCAGAGTGATCCCCACCCTCGAAGTGTAACTCAGCAGATGGATCTCACATTGTCAATATAAGTCATTCACTGAAGAGCAGTCTGACCCCACTCTGTCAATGTAATTCACACAGGGAAGATCAAACTGATCCTATTCTTTTTGTGTTACTCACCCAGTGAAGAACACACTGACTGCACTCTGCCAATGCAACTCGCCGAGGGAAGAGCAGACTGAACCCACACTGTCAGCATAAATTATCGTGCGGCGAGAATACTGATCCCAGTCTTTCAGCTTAACTCGTGCAGTGAAGAGCAGACCGTCACTACTCTGTTAAAGCAACTCGCCCAGGGAAGTGCAAACTGACCTTAGTCCATCTGTGTAACTGAACCAGGGAAGAGCAACTAACGCTATTCTGTCAGTGTATCTCGCTCAGGGAATGATGGCAATGATGGGACAAAACAAATGTTGTCATTGTATGGTCTAAACATTTTCTGATACTGTATTTACTTTCGTTCTACTCGTGATCTCTTTTCGAGTCCGGCTTCTGAATGAAAGAATGTTTCAAATCTTCCTGTTTTTGGATTCGTTGATCAGTTTGATCCTGTTTATCTCTTCTCATATGTTGCCAGAGCTGTCGATTAATTCTTTTCTTTTGGTTTTGGCGGGGCTATCTGACAGTTTACCTGATCCGCTTTGAATGGCAGTTTTTGCTGAATAATGTATGAACTATCAATTCAAAGCCCCAGGAGATATAGAATTGCTGGACGAGATCAACAACTATACCACGAATAATTCTGCATCTAAACCTCTTGGAGCACAGCCAACAATTTCTTGTTAAATCGAATTGAATACTTTTGCTGCATGCTTTCATGGACTGAATTTAATTATAATTTGAAAGCAACAAGAAAACATACTTGTAAATTCTTGAGAACGAAGTATAAGTGGAGGATAATACTCCTTTAAAGGATTCGGAAAATCACCAAATGGAGATAATGAGGACAGAAGATGCTGGAAAGTCAGGGTCGATTAAAAAAAAGTAGAGCGAGAAACGAAAACCACAGCAGTTCATGCAGCGTCAGAACAGTAGGAGAGTCTACGTTTCGAGCAGAACCCTTAGCTAGGACTGGGAATGGGAATCGATGCTGACACATAATAACAGGAAAGGGTGGGTAAGGGTGCGGCAGGAGGAGCATGAGATTGGACAGTAGTGGCTGTGAAACGTATTGGTGGGAAGGAAGATGGACAAGTTAGGTCAGTTGCAGTGGATAGGGCAGAGAGGGAGGGCTGGATCTACGATGAGGGGCGTGGTGTAGAGATTTAGAACCTGGTGATATCTATGTCGAATACTTAAGTTTCTAAGTTTCTGAGTCGGAAGGAGAAGTGTTCTTCTTCCATTTTATGTGTCCTTAATTTGACAAAGCAGGTATTCCAGATGAGATCCGTCGTTGGGGGCGTGGGAGAGCAATTTGAAACAGCTGGCAACCGGGAGTTTGACTTGATTTGGGGGTGCGCACCACGGATCCTTTGAAAACAGTCCCAAGTTACTCTTGGACTTTCAGGGTGCAAGACCTGCTGCCACACCTCAGCTCGCAGTGTCCTTTCCTGACCGAGCGCGACCTAATTTCAGTTTTCTTAGGCACAGGGGAAACAGGAAACCCAGTGTTTACAAATACTGATACAGTCTACATACAAGGCTACTGTTCAGGAAACGACTGGAAAAAAACCTGACCAGGGGTTCGGGCCTGGCTAAAAGCAAACCAAAGCTGGGTCAGCTCTCCCGTTCATTATACTCTGTAATGTCAGCTCCGTGGACAACAACTGGACTGGATTCCACTGCGGCAGGCTTCTCAGCGTGAGGGTAGGGACTGCTGCGTCATTGTTTTCATGGATACATAGCTTAGCGACAGATTTCCAGACACTTGCATACAGGTAGATCGTCGTGAATTTTTTTCCCGCTTCAAGTAATGCAGCTCTACGCAGGGAGGATCGAGGTGGGAGTCTATATATCCACATCAGCACGAAATAGTGCAAAGATTCTGTGCTCATCTCCAGTTTTGGGAATCAATGGTGCAGTTGGTGATTTTTGGATGCAGATCATTTTATTTTTCATGGCAATTCACTGCTGTCCTTATAGTCGGGGTGTACCTCTATATTCCTTGCAGTGCCTAAAGGCTCAGGACGAACGATGTGAACTGTATAAAGGTATTAGCGGACTACATAGTGCACAGCCTGTTGGAATGTTTGCTTTTGCTGGAGATTTTAACGATGTGAATCTCAAGTCTGTGTTCCCTAAATTCTTTCAGCATGTGGTCTTTGCGTTGAGAGGGGGGAGCACGCTGTATATTGTTTGTGCAAACATCCTCAATGCAAACAGGCAGAGCAGATCTTCCTGAGTTGTGCCATAATTCCAACGTGCTTCAAGTCATTATAATCGTCCCTGTGCCGATGACGTCTTCAGTGTCCTGCCTCAATGTCTGCTGCCCCGTTGTGTTAACACTCATCATCACGAATTGTTTCGAGAGGATCTTGATGAGACGTATCAAGACCCTGCTGCACTCCCCTCCTCCCTTACTAGAAACTCTGCAGTTTGTGTATCGTCCCAATCCCTGAACACATGATACTATCTCTGCAACCCTCCATCTGGCCCTCATCCACATGGCAAGAAGGACACCTACGTCAGATTGCTGTTCATGGAATTCAGTTCCACATTTACCACTGTCATTCCTCAGCACCCGACTGGAAAGACGTGTCTGCTTGGTTTGAATATCTCCCTCTTTGACTGGATCCTGGACTTACTGACTGGGAGACCAGTGTCAGTCCGGATTGGGAACAACATCTCCAATAGGATCACACTTAGCACGGCACCTCCCAGGGCTGTTGCTCGGTACACTAATGTTCATCCTGCTTTCACGTGGTTGTGCAACGATGTCCAGCTCTTACTATATAACTAATTCGCTGTTAACATGACGGTTGTGGATCTCATCAACAGGACGAATGAGTCAGCATACAGACAGAAGGTGCAGCAGTGGAAGTACTGCTGCTAAGACAACATCCTGTCTCTAAACGTGGATAAAACGCAAGAGATCACTGTTGGCTTAAAGACGGCACAGAGCCATCACACTTTGCTTAACATCAATGGCTCCCCCATGGAGATGGAGAAGAGCAACAAGTTTCCTTGCGTCCATCTGGTAGATAGTCTCATCTCATCCAACAACACTATCTATATATGCAAGAAAACACTGCAGCATCTCCATTTTCTAAGTATGTAGAGGAAAGCCGATCTCCCATAGGCTGCCCTTGCCACGTTCTATAGAGAGTCAATTGAGAATGTCCTGTGCAGCTGGTTTCGGAATTGCACCAGTTCGGATCATAAGAACCGACAAGAGATAGCGATGATAGCTGAGATGAACATCGGTGTCTTTTTCCCTCCATCAAAGGAATTTGCATCTCAAACTGCATCCGCAAGGTGAACAGCATTTTGGACGACCTTGCACATCTTTGATTCAAACTCTTTTCACTGCTGGAAATTCAGTCTCTTATGGCCAGACTGCACAATTGCTTGTTCCCCCAAGCCTTCAAGATTCTATGATCACACTCTCTTCCATTTTCAACTTCTGGAAAACTTTTTTGAATGGCAGATAAACAATATTTTGTTAATGATCATTCATTGTTAAATTGTGATTTGTCCCCCATTCCCTCCATTGTCTTTTGTTGTCAGGATTTACTGTACAGTGTGGCAGGTATTGCACTTTTTGTGCATTTTATGCTGCCCTATGTATGACTGTACTGTCGTGTAGTCTGTATGTTAAATGGTACACTGGTCCTGGAGGAATGCTGTTTCGTTTTTGTTGTCCCAGTTATATATGGGAGAAGTCACAAATGAAGCTACTCTACGCTCTCTCTACACCACTCTACTCTCTCTTATCTCCGTCTAAGGCCTCAAAATATTTTGCAGTTCACGAGAGTTGTACCTGGATATCCGTGAACATGATTGACCGCATCCATTGCTCCTGGTGTGGTCTCCTCTACATCGGAGAAACCTAGCGCAAAGTTGCAGACCGTTTCAGGGAACATCTATGGTCTTCCTAGCTTTCACCAGTCTAAACTTCATTGCCACGTTCTGGGAAGTGTTGCTGAACAAAGAGAATTTGCAGTGCAGATTCATAATTCGTTGAAAGTAGAGTCGCATGTCGATATGATCGTGAAGAAGCTCCTTTGTATTCTTGCCTTTATTGGTCAGAGCAATGAGTACAGAAGAGGGCAGATTATGATGCGAGTACACAGGACAATGGCTCGACCACGTTTGGAATTTTGTGTGCAATTCTGGACTCTCTCTTCTCAGAAGGATGTTATGAAACTTGAACAGGTTCCCATAAGATTGATAGGTGTGTTCCCAGCGTTTGAAAATTTGAGCTATGGGGAGAAGCTGAATAAGTTGATGTTGTTTTCCATGAAGCATCGAAGGCGGACGGGTACGTTTATAAATGTTTAGGAAATCATGACGGGCAGAAATAGGATAAATAGAACAGGTCTTTTCCTTCTGGTGGTGGAGTCCAGAAAGAGAGGGCATTAGTTTATGGTTAGACTTGAAAGCTGTACAAGGAACCTAAGGGATAACATGTGCAGGAAGAGGGGGCATGTGCATGATCCGAGCTGCCAGTGGAAGTGGTGGAGACTGTTAGCCACCTGGATGATTCTATGAATAAGAATTTGTTGCTGATGTGAATATTGAGTAACAATTAATTAGAATGATGGGTTTGAGGTATGTAGGGAAGAGGTGTTGGAAATTATGCAAAGTGTGAAAATAGATAAGTCCGCTGGGCCTGATGGCATTATTCCGAGGATTTTCTGGGAAGCAAGGGCGGAGATTGCAGAGCCATTGGCCTTGATTTTTATGTCCTCGTTGTCTACAGGAATAGTGCCAGAAGACTGGAGGATAGCAAATATGGTTTCCCTGTTCAAGAAGGGGAGTAGAGAAAACCCTAATAACTATCGACCGGTGTGTCTTACTTCTGTTGTTCGCAAAGTCTTAGAGAGAATTGTAAGGGATAGGATTTATGAACATCTGGATAGGAATAATGTGATCAAGGATAGTCAGCAAGGTTTTGTGAAGGCAGACCGTGCCTCACAAACCTTATTGAATTCTTTGAGAAGGTGACTAAGGAGGTGGACGAGGGTAAAGCGGTAGATGTGGTGTATATGGATTTTAGTAAGGCGTTTGATAAGGTTCCCCATGGTAGTCTACCGCAAAAAAATACGGAGATATGGCATTGAGGGTGAGTTGAAGGTTTGGATTAGGAATTGGCTGGCTGGAAGAAGACAGAGGGTAGTAGTTGATGGTAAAGGTTCATCTTGGAGTGCAGTTACCAGCGGTGTTCCGCAAGGATCAGTTTTGGGACGATTGCTGTTTGTCATTTTTATAAATAACCTGGAGGAGGGGCTAGAAGGTTGGGTGAGCAAGTTACAGCGGGATATAGATAAGCTGCAGAGCTGGGAAGAAAGGTGGCAAATGGAGTTCAAAGTAACTAAGTGTGAAGTGACTCACTTTGGTAAGAGTAACAAGAAGATGGAGTACTAGGCTAATGGTCGGATACTTGGAAGTGTCGATGAGCAGAGGGATCTTGGTGTCCATGTGCACAGATCTCTGGAAGTTGCCACCCAGGGAAATAGTGCTGTGAAGAAGGCATATGGCGTACTGGCTTTTATTGGTAGAGGAATTGAGCTCTGGAGTCCTGAGGTCATGTTGCAGTTGTATAAGACTCTGGTCCAGCCGCATCTGGAGTATTGTGTGCAGGTTTGGTCTCCATACTATAGGAAGGATGTGGAGGCACTGGAACGGGTGCAAAGGAGGTTGACCAGGATGTTGCCTGGTATGGTAGGAAGATCGTATGATGAAAGGCTGAGGCACTTGGGGCTGTTTTCATTGGAGAAAAGAAGTTTTAGGGGTGACTTGATGGAGGTGTACAAGATGATTAGGTGTTTAGAAAGGGTGGACCATGAGAACATTTTTCCACGTATGGAGTCAGATATTACGAGGGGGCATAGCTTTTAATTAAGTGGTGGTAGGTGTAGGACTGATGTTCGGGGTATATTCTTTACTCAGTGAGTTCATGGAATGCCCTGCCAGTAACAGCGGCGGACTCTCCCTCTTTATGGGCATTTAAACGGGCATTTGATAGGCATATGGAGGAGAGTGGGCTAGTGTAGGTTAAGTGGGCTTGGATCAGTGCAACATCGACGGCCGAAGGGCTTGTACTGCGCTGTATTTTTATTTGTTCTATGTTCGAAGGGTTTCGCGGGATATTAGCTGAGTGCTGGCAAATGGAAATATATTAGGTTAATATATCTTGTCTGCATGCCGATGTGACTGAGGTGTCTGTTTGTTGGCTCAACATCTGTATGACTCTGTGACTCCATTAGTCTGGAATAATCACAAATTGTGGGTCTGAAATATTATCTCTGCTTGTCTTTCAACAGATCCTGGAAAATGAGGCATTCATCAGCTGCAGTTACGCGTTTTGCATTGCATCTTACTTTGCTTCACTCCCACCCTAGCATCTAAATTTCACAACATCTCATCACCTGTGTTTCCCCTCATTCACGTTGGTGGCTTTCTTCTGTCTCGACACGTAGTTACACTTTTAAATGACTGGGTCACTCTTGAAATTACTTTGGAATGTTTACATTCGAAAATCGAATTTAATTGAACGTCTCGATCAAACTTCATGATATGCAAAAGCCAGCAATGAGATTAGTGGCTTTTAAACACGTAAAAAGCTGTGAGCAGGATGCGAACTTGCGTGGGGAACCCCCATTAACTTCGAATCCAACGCCTAAACAATTCGCCCATCACTGCTGCGCCGAAGTTTTGAGTTTTCTTCATAAAACAACCAAATCCATGAAATACATAAGATGTTGAAAGAACAATTCATCCAGACACAAAGATTTCGCCAAAACCTTTGCAGAGACGCAGGTGAATGTTACATTTGTAGGTTAACCAGCTTTCACCACAGCCTGGATTCTGATACAGATGAACTTGTGAGAAAGATTCATCGTGGAGTTATAGAGTCACGGAATGTACACCACAAAGGAGTCATTTGCCTCCTTACAGATGATCGATTTTAAAACTCAATTGTCCAGCAACTGTTGCCGAAGTGGATATGCTAATAAGTTTTAATATTCAGAGCAATTTGTTACCAAAAATATTCGTACTAAATCTCTAAACACTCCAAATTAAAATGTATCCGAATTAGAACGAATTTGGAAACGATTGACAGTAATGGTTTCAGGAATGAAAGTCTTAAGTTCTGACATCAGGTACAGAACTTGTGAGTACAAGAGAGGAAGATTGACCAAAGTTTTTGAACTGGAAACCGTTTCGATGAATCATTTGCATTCTTTTTGAACGGAAACTGACCCTCTGCTACAACTTGACCACGCTGAACAGAAATCCTAAATTAATCTGTTCCCATTTTCCAACATTTGGCTCACATACCTATAAACGCTTGTTACTCATATTCCCATCCAGATGCCATTAAATTTTGTAGTTGTATCCGTCTTCAAAATTTTCTCTGGCAACTCATTACAGACACGCCTGAAAAAGTTGCCCATTTGGTCCCTTTTAAATCTTTAATCCCTCATTTATAACATAATCTTTCTAATTATGCAAACCCTCAACAGTGGAAAAGCACCTCGTCGAGTCACCCTATCTATGTCCCTCATGATTGAATACAGAGCAACGAATTGACTTTATCATGCTTGTCAGGTGGGAAAGGTTGGTAGATTTATCTTCCAAGGTAACAATTCGAAAAAATGATTGTTGTAGCAAGTCTGACGTACAGAATTGCAGAACTGCATCTTGGCGTCGTTTTAATAAGTCATTGAAGTATAACAGCAGTTACAGAAATCAGTCGTGAAAGCTGCAGAATGGCAATCTTTCCAGCTGAAGGACATTAGGGCCCGAGATAGAAGTGTTATTTCCAATGTCCGATAGCTCGGTTAGACCACACTTGGAGTACAGTATGAGGAAGTATAATCCTCAATTTAGGAAAGTTACGATTGCTGTATGAGGAATACCACGAATGCTAATTAGCCTTGGCTGCATAGATTAAGAAATAAGATGGATGAGCTTGAGGCTCTTTTGGAAATTGGCAGACACGATAACGAAATTGTGGGGATAAATGAAATGTGGCTTCAAGTGGACAGGACCTGGGAAATGAATATTCAAAGCTACACATGCTATCGTAAGACAGACTGACGGGCAGAGGGGGTGGGGTGGCCATATTGGTAAGGGATGATATTCAGTCCCTTGCGCGGGGGGACCTGGAATCATGGGTAGTAGAGTCAGTGTGGGGAGCGATGAGAAATTCTAAGGGTAAAAAGACCCTCTTGGGAGTTAACAATAGGCCCCCAAAAAGTACTCTGGATGTCGGATGTAAGTTGAATCAGGAGCTGTCGAAGATATGTTATTACAGTTGTTATGGGGGATTTCAACATGCAGGTAAACTGGAAGAATCGGATGGTATTGGACCTCAAGAAAGCGACTTTGCGAAGTGCCTCCGAGATGGATTCTTAGAACAGCTGGTGCTGGAGCCTACCAGGGAGAAGGCAATTCTGGATCTGGTATTGTGCAACGAACCAGAATTGATCAGAGACCTCGAAGTGAAGGAGCCATTGGGAAGTAGTGACCATAATGCAATAAGCATCAATCTGCAATTTGAGATGGAGAGGGTACAATCGGAAGAGACAATATTTCTGTTGAATAAAGGGAACTATGAAGCTATGATTGAGGAGCTGGCCAAAGTTCAATCGTTCAATGCCTTAGCAGGGATGATAGTGAAGGAACAATGGTGGATACTTCTGTGTATAATGCAGAAGATGCAGTATCAGTTCATTCCAAAAAGGAATAACGATCTTCGGAGGAGGTATAGGTGGTCATGAGGGACGAGGGAAGTTAAGAAACATGTAAAATTGAAAGAGGTATAGTATGACATAGCAAAGATAAGTCGGAAATGGAGGACTGGGTGTGTGAATGGATAAAAAATGGTTTAGACTAAAGTTGGGCCCTTGAAGACAGAAACAGGGGAATATATTACAGGGAACAAAGAAATGGCAGAAGAATTGAATTGGTACTTCAGATCTGTGTTCACTGGGGAAGACACAAGCATTCTCCCTGAAGTAACAGTGCTTGAAGGAGCTGAACTTAAGCGAATTTATATTTGCCAGGAATTCGTGTAGACGAGACTGTTATGTCTGAAGGTTGATAAGTCCCCGGGGCCTGATGGTCTTCATCCGAGAGTACTGAATGAGATGGCTTCAGAAATCGTGAATGCATTCGTGCTTATTTTCCAGAGTTCGATAGATTCGGGATCAATTCCTGCGGATTGGCAGGTGGCTAATGTTGTACCACTTTTTAAGAAAGGTGGGAGAGAGAAAACAAGAAATTATAGACTAGTTAGTCTGACCTCAGTGGTGGGAAAGATGCTAGAGTTATTATAAAGAATAAAATTACGACACATCTGGATAGTAGTAAAAGGATAGGTCAGAGTCAGCATGGATTTATGAAGGGGAAATCATGCTTGACTCATCTTCTGGAATCTTTTGAGAATGTAACTCTGAAGATGGACGAGAGAAATCCAGAGATGTAGTGTACCTGGACTTTCAGAAAGCTTTTGATAAAGTCCCACATCGGAGGTCAGTGGGCAAAATTAGGGCGCATGGTATTGGGGGCAAAGTACTGACTTGAATTGAAAATTGGTTGGCTGATAGGCAACAAAGAGTAGTGGTAAACGGCTGCATTCTGGAATGGCAGACAGTGACCAATAGGATACCGTATGGACCAGTGCTGGTTACGCAGCTTTTTACAATATATGTTAATGATAGAGAAGATGGTATTAGTAATAACATTAGCAAATTTGCTGATGATATTAAGCTGGGTGGCAGGGTGAAATGTGAGGAGGATGTTAGCAGATTACAGGGTGACCTGGACAAGTTAGTTGAGTGGTCAGATGCATGGCAGATGCAGTTTAATGTGGATAAGTGTATGGTTACTCACGCTGGTGACAAGAACAGAAAGGAAGGTTACTACCTCAATTGAATCATTTTAGGGAAAGGGGCAGTACAATGAGATCTGGGTGTTCTTGTACACTAGTTAATGAAGGTAAGCATGCAGGTACGGCAGGTAGTGAAGAAGGATAATAGCATGCTGGCCTTCATAATAAGAGGGGTTGAGTACAGAAACAAAAAAGTTCTTCTGCAGCTGTACAGGGCCCTGTTGAGATCACACGTGGAGCACTGAGTGCAGTTCTGGTCTCTACATTTGAGGAAAGACATTCTGGCTATTGAGGGAGTGCAGCGAAGGATCACGTGGTCAATTCCTGGAATGGCAGGACTACCTTACGCTGAAATGCTAACGCGACTGGGCTTGTATACCCTTGCGTTTAGAAGAATGAGAGGGGATCTGATTGAGACGTATAAGACTATTCAAGGATTGGATACACTGGAGGCAGGAAACATGTTTCTGCTCATGGCCGAACCAGAGGACGCTGTTTAAAAAGACGGGGTATATCATTTAGGAGAGAGATGAGGAGAAACGTCTTCAGCCAGAGAGATGTGGCTGTGTGGAATGCTCTGCCCCAGAGGGCAGTTGAGGCCCAGTCTCTGGTTTCATTTAAGAAAGAGTTGATTAGAGTTTTCAATGATAGTGGAATCAAGGGTTATGGAGATAAGGCAGGAACAGAATACTAAGTAAGGATGATTAGCCATCATCATATTGAATGGTGGTGCAGGCTCGAAGCCAGAATGGCCCACTCCTGCACCTGTTGTCTATTGTCTATTGGCGTTGTTCTGTGAATTGAAATTGGGCAAATCCTGCCATAATATGTTTACAATTTCAAAACATAAGAGGTCATCCCATTGAAAGCTGCAAAATATTTGAAGAGATAAACAGGGTGGTGCAGTTAAATTGTGTGTCCTCACTGATTAATCCAGAAGAAGCTTGGCACAAGTTTAAAATTAAATATTGTGATTTTTG
This sequence comes from Hemiscyllium ocellatum, assembly GCF_020745735.1. Taxonomy (NCBI): domain Eukaryota; kingdom Metazoa; phylum Chordata; class Chondrichthyes; order Orectolobiformes; family Hemiscylliidae; genus Hemiscyllium; species Hemiscyllium ocellatum. The sequence goes on from NC_083418.1 coordinate 5,110,746, forward strand.
ACCACAGTGAAGTTTATTATATTTTAATCTTAGTCTTGAGAAGTTTCGCTATTCTCCACTGCAGTGAACCGTGGATATTTGGTCTTTGAATGCCTTTAAGTTGTGTTTGTTCGGTTTCGAATTACAACGGCATTAAGCTTTATGTGGTTATGCCTGCACAAGGCTTAGAAGTGTTCAAGCGTCCGTGATCAAAATAAGTCGTGGAGCAGGCTTTACAGTATAAATCGTCTGGCCTTTCACAATCACCATGCATACACTCCAAAGATACTTCTCTCAGAGTGAACCTGCTCCGTTGATAATAATTTCTGTCGAACAGGGCTCTTCATTGGTCGCAAAAACACATTTTTGCGATAAATATAATTTAAACACTTTTTTCCAATTTTGTCAGTAAATATGAAGACCATGTTCAGATAACATTGACTGCATCACAAAAATCATCACAGAATATTGCGAAACAAAGCAATCTCCGCCCTTTCATAAGGCAATAATACTTTGGAGAACATGAAGGCAGATGGAGATAAACACCCGATTGGATTGAAGACACAATTCATAGAATCACAAAATTGTTAAGGTGGAAAAAGATGCCATTCGCCATTTCAAAGACCATAAGGCATAGGAGCAGAAATTATACAATTAAGCCAATGTGGTCTGGTCCACCAATCAATCATGGCTGATCACTTTCACAAACTTTGTCTCCAGCATTTTCCATTCATCATTGGTACCCTCGATGCTCAATAACGTACCTATCACAGTCTTAAACGTACTCGACGAACTGAAATCTATAGCCTTCTGTGGCAATGAATGCCCTTCACACACCACTCGCTGGCTGAAGAAGTTTATCCTTCTCTCCGCGAAAAAGTCTTCCCTTTGTCCTAAGTCTGTGCACTCGTTTACGAGTCTCTCCCAAAATGAAAACATCTTTTCAACATCTACTCTGCAATGGCCGTTCAGTATTCTTTACGTTTGAATGAGACTCTCCCTCATCCTTCCAGGCTTAATCGTGTATAAACACGCAGTCCTCAAACTTTCCTCAAATGTGAAGAATTTCCTTCATTGTACCATTCCAGAGGATAGATTCTGAAACGTGCCTGTTAGCGATTGTTAACTGAGAATCATTACCTCATGAATGGCCCCTGGTTTTTAGTCCTAACTTTGCACACTATTACTATGCACATGATCACCCAATGCCCACTTGAATGCCTCAATTGCTTTTGTTTTTGGACATTTCCATCTTGTGGATCCCATTCCCTAACTTCTCATTGTGGATTTGGAAAATATCATTCAGGGAATCATTATGTGGCTGGCTATATTAGCATTTGTTGTCCATCTCTAATTGCTCAGAAGGTATTGAGTTTCAACGAGAATTGTGTGGATCTGAACTTACATTCACACCGTAATTGACAATGCTGACTCAAATGGTAAAGATATGACAGTTACCTCCGCTCACCAGTGTGGCAGCAGAACGGAAGAAGCAGTGTCAGCTTTGAAAATAAGCCTTCAAAAGATCGCCTGAAATTATTAGGAATTTTATGGAAAGATGCCCGTGAAGTGAAGCAGGCATTGAGAGGATGTAGTTTTGTACTTTTTAGACGTTAGGACAGACTTGTAAGAAGGTTATACTCTGAAGAAACTGGGTTGCACATCTAGAAACGTAAGCCTTTCTGCATGCTAGTGCAGTTTATCCTTTTATTCTATTCGACAGCGTCACAAAGAACAAAATGTCAAACAGGCCTGTTGTCACAACCCGGATGTTGTGAGTGCAAAATGGTTCATTGAAACATTTCGCTCGTTTCTTTTTCCCTGTGCCTGAACTACTATTGCTAGATCATCCAAGATTCTCCCACAATCCAAAAATATGCAGCTTAGTAGAACTGACCATGTTCAAGCATGCTTTGATGACGTGCATTTGTCCGCTGTAAATATAAGATCATGGGGAAAGAGGAATCCTAATTACTGGGTGACTCTTTCAAAGTCGGTGTGGACTTGTTGGGCCAAAGGACCTGTTTCCGCAACACAGTGATTCCAATTTTTTTAAAAATGTGCTAATTCTGCCAAACATGCACATATTCAACATGTTAATCATTTCCGCCGCCCTTCCATCACAATGGCAGTCCACGAGTACTCCGTTCATGTAAGTGACAAGATGCTGAACTTTAAGGAGGACATACACTATAAAATGAAACGTGGTTTCGAGAATGTGTGTGTGTGTGTGGGGGGGTGATATTGTGAAACTTAATCAGAGTCACCCAAATAAAATGATGTTCCTGCAATCAAAAAGATCGCTTTCAACAGATTTAAGGACTGAAATTGGGAAATTACTTCAGTTCAACCAAGATTGCCAATGAGATCGTTTCCTATGAGCATGAGGTAGTTCATGAACGGTGATTATCTTTTTTTTGTATCAGTGAATGGAGAAGTTGCACTCTTTGGAATCCTTGATTACCAATTGCTCAAGTGCAGTCAAAAATTTGCACTTTTCACCACGTGCATATAATTGAATGGACTGGAAGTGCTCCTTGATTATTTGTGAGAAATAAGTCTGTCACCTCCAGCACATCTGCATACAGAGATCAAAACTTTCAAACGAGGAGAAAGAGTTGACACTTCAACATTACTCTGACATTCTATATAATCTTGGTTCATTCTCGACCTTTTTGCCACATTCCTGTTTTCTCTACTCACACTCTGAATCTATTGATATCCAATAAAATAAATGTATTTTCGCATATACTCGGAGATTTGGCCTCCACAACGTGTTGTGGTATTGAATTACAGAGGTGTCTTCTCTGACTCAAGAAGTGTTTCTTCATGTCAATCCTAGTTGTTCCACGCACTATACTAATTCTGGAAGTCTTGGTTCTATACTCTGCAATCAGGGGAAACATCCAGCCACTCTTTACTCCTGTGAGAATTTTATGTATTTCAAGAAGGTTCCTTTATCTAACATTTAGTGGAAACATACCCAGTCGAATCAATCTCTTCTTAAATGACAAGACTGCCAATTCAAGTGTCAGCTTGGTGTTGTCGCTGGACGACCTCTCCACCTCTTCCTTTTTGAAATCATTTGGCATAAATTCATGCGAATTCACGCTGTACTGCATCAGCTTGGTTACACATACAATTTTTCTGGACTGCCCTTCGACTTCATTCTATCTTCCTCATAACTCATGATCCCAATTAGTTTTATTTTGCATCAATTCGCGGTTATTCAACGCTTCACCTAGAAAGAAGACAATTTGATTCCATTCTATTTCTTTTTGCAAGCCAATTCATATCTGTAAAAGAATATTCCGCGAAGGTTCAAGACTTTCAGTTTTCCCAAGTAGCTTCGCCATGTGAGACTGAATCAAAAGCATTCTGAGAATCTATGTCATAACCAGACAATCATCTGCGATGAAGTTTCCTGCTCCGCAAGACAAGGAAGGAATGGAACGAGCTGAATATGAAGGAATTTGACAGAATGCCGATATGAAACTGGGCGGAAGACAAGGCATCACATTGAATTTGGAGCATGGGTGATTCTTTGTCAGTACATACTTGGAAGAAGGTACGAACACACTTACTTTAAGAGAGAGAAAGATGTGCCAACTTTTTTTCAAAATGAAGAGTTCACATGCTGCCATGTCAGAATTATTTGGCAATGACATAGATGTTCCTGATCATTATTTGTAATATTGGTCAGCATGGGATAATCAGTCGGAATCAAATCAACTCCTGTACATTTTGGCATGATAAATGATTTTCCAGTGTGCAAATGTTTGAAAATATGTTTAATCACGTATAAATAAGATGCCACGATAAACTTATTGCTTCGGAACGACGATAGAAAATGCTATCGTTGACTTTCTCAATATGAACAGTGGTCCCGATTTTTTCAGGGACTACCCTTCCAGAATAGGTGATCTATGAACTACACTGCTCAGTGGAATTGAGCACATCTTAATATTTATCTTTGGCCCTGTTTTATCTTTGAAACTCCTACGGTGTCCTCTTTCATCACTTCAATATTCTCTTCGACTAATGCCACCAATAATCCTGGTTTCCTTGCTTTCCTGTCTTTTCAGAACACCTTGTACCCAGGAGTAATTAACAATTAATTCTACTTCGTTAGCCGCTCGATTTATGTTGACTTTTTAAACCTTCAACTTGACCATAGCTGGCCAAGTGAACCAAATCCACATTGGGAATCGGACATCAGGTAAGACATATGCGAACCAGCGTATTCACTTCTGGACACGTCTTGAATTCATTGAAAACTGTCGGAGAATTTCAAACAGTTCTTCTCCATTGAATAACAGCTTGAACTATTGACAGATGGCTGTTTCTGATGTAGACTCACATTACTCCTTTGAAGGTGAGAGAGACGAAAGATTGAAAATTATCGTAATGCTCAGCAAATCTGGCAGTATTTTTCAAATGTAATTGAAATGTGTCAGCTGAACTGTCGAAACCACTTTTGATTCCATGGTGCTGGCAGCACTGCTGTGCATTTCCAGCAACTATAAATCATCTTTGTGTGAAGCTGAAGGATGGCCGTTGAGCTTTTGTTTGATTGGTGTGCATTAGCAGCGTTCTGAACAAGCTAACCGACCCCCCCCCCCCTCCCCACACCCCCAGCTCTTTATCTGTGAAGGCAGCCACAGGGTGATAATTCAGGTTTTGTTTTGTAATTTTTCTGTTCCAAATTGTAAACGTTCTCCTGCCTTTGTCTGCAAGAGGCAAACATTTGCTTTTCCATTAATTTCCTTTCCATGTGCGTTATTGTTGATTCCTGGAGTGTATAATTCTCAACTGTGCCCTCAGTTCATGTTTCACCTAACTTTCATATGTAATATACTTGCAGCTTGTAAATAATGGCATTTGCATTAAAACCATTAAAAAGTGCATCATTATATATTGTTGATGAGATGCTATTTTCGCATTTGCAGAATGAGCATGTTATCCCCTAATTATTGACCTTTGTATTAGGGCGTTCTGGGTCATCGCAAATCCGTGACGAAGTCAGCGATTCCTCACATCCAAACTGTCAACGAGCCTTAATTGTGAAACATGTCGATACATTTCATTATCTCATTCGCTTCCTTTTTCTCTGCCTCGTTGTCCACCCTTAGTCGCTGTCTGGAATTTAAAAGTAGTCCCCCTCGGGTAGATCATTGTAATCGCATTATTATTTCACGATTTTATTGATTAACTGTTTGGAATGTGGAGCAGTAAATACTTCTAGTGATTTTCTGTTATTGCATTCAATATCCCTGCCTGATATTGCATGACTGGGATAACGTGAGAGTAGTTGTTTTCAGCTGAAAGTTTTTGCTCAAATATCTTGTGAAATTTCATTTCAAATCAGCTATCATGAAACATGAAAAAAAATGTTAAAGCTATATATAAAAACTTAATTCGTCAATCCCTAAGACAGCTATAGATGATAGTCATGCACCATCAAGGAGGTAAAGCATGTATGCGTACAGAGAACATAGAGCCTTTATCAGGACACTGGTGATATGCTGAGTATGTCGAAGAGTATTAAGGCCATCACCAAAGACAACATAGCATCGAATACTTCTGCTGGTGATACCCACTTCCCAGATGAGTTGAACAACATGGTTAGAGGCATGAAATGATGTGGAAGCGTGGAAGACCATTCCTGGCCACTGCCCCAATGCACTGGTGTTGTGTCTTCTTAGGACTGACGTGAGGAAAACTCTATGCTGAGTAAACCAACGTAAGGCTGCTGGACCACACATTGCTCAGATGGCTCGCAGATTGCTCAGAGGATGTATTGACTTGCTGTTGGATGTTCCCATGGACGTCTTTAAAATTTCCTTGAGTTGTACAATTGTTCCAACATACTTCAAGGCCACTGCCATTGTCCCTGTGCTGAAGAATTTTTCAGTGTCTTGCCTCAGTGATTTCGGCTCCGTTGCATTTACACTCATCATCATGAACTGATTCGAGATGCTCATCATGAGGCACATTTAGAACCTGATTCCCCTACCCCCAACTTCATTCGACATTCTGCAGTTTGTATATCGTTCCAGCCGCTTAACAGATGATGCCATCTTCACAGCCCTGCATGCGTGCCTCACCTACCTAATGAAGAAGGAGACATACAATCAGGTTACTGTTCATTATCTTCAGCATCATTTTTGGAAAGCTGAGTCTGCTGCACTTGAAAACGTCCCTCTGTAACTGGGAGACTTCAGTCAACCGGGATTGGGAACAGCATCTCCAACAGCATCACACTGAACACTGGGGCTCCCTGGGGCTGTGTGCTCCGGGGTGATCACCGTGCGCTCAGGCGACTGAGCAAAGATGTCCAGCTCAAATTATATTATTAAGTTCACTGTTGACATGCCGCTACTGGCTCTCATTCGCAGGAGTGAAGAGTCGGCATACAGAGAGAAGGTGCTGGGGCAAAGGGACGGGTGCAGAGCCAACAACCTGTCTATGAACACGGACGAATCGAAATAGATGGTTGTGATTTCATGAGAACTCAGACCGGTCAGTCTCTGTAAGATGTCGACGTTTTGACGGTCGAGATTTTGAAGAGCACCAAATTTGTTTGCATCCATTTTTCAGATAATCTCACCTGGTCACTCAACACCAGCTTCATCGCCAAGAAAGACCAGCAGCGTCTCCATTCTGTGTAGGTTGAGGAAATCCCATTTGACATTTCATTTCCTCATCTTCTACAGAGGGATAATTGAAAATACACTGAGCAGCTGCATCGCTGCCGGGTTCGGTAATTACATCAACGTGAATCATAAGACCCGACAACGGGTTGTGAGGAAAGCTGAACTTATCATCGGAATCTTCTTCTCTCCATGACAGACATCTTCACCACACATTGCATTTACAAGGCCAACGACATTGTGAACGACCCACAAATCTTTGAGTAAAGGTCTTCACCCTCCTGCCATCTGGCATACAATACCAGAGCATCGAATCTCTCACGGCCAGATTCTACAAAGCTTTCTTCACACAAGCCTTCAGAATTCTTTAAACTGCATGATTACAATTTTTGGACGACATTTTTGAATGACTGCTGATACAGTATTTGATTAATGATCATTCACTGTTACATTGTAATTTGTCCACCATTTTCCCTATTGTCTTGTCAGGAATTACTGCGCTGTCTGGCATCTTTTTGCAATTTTTATGCACTTTGTGCTGACTTGCATAGACTGTACTGTCATGTAGCTTCTGTGTGATAATAGCACCTTGTTCCTGGAGCAACGCAGTCTCGTTTTTATTTTTGCAGTTGTATACGGTAGAAATGATAAATAAAAAAATCTACTCTCTATTAATCCTACTCTACCGTCTGTTATTTCTATGCATGGCCCAGAGAAATATTGCAACACACCAGGGTTTTATCTGGATTTCCTAGAATATGATTTACTGCATCCATCGCTCCTAAATTCAGGACCGGTTCAGGGAACATCTGGGGTAGGCTCTGTTTTTTCTTGAGCAACACTGAATGGCAAGTTCCTGGGAAGTGTTGCTGAACAAAGAGACCTTGGAGTGCAGGTTCATAATGTTTTGAAAGTAGAGTCGCATGCACATATGATAGTGATGAAGTTCCTGGTATTGTTCCTTTATTGGTCAGTGCATTGAATATAGGAGTGGGGAGATCGTGTTGCGACTGTACAGGATACTGTATAAGCCACTTTTGACATATTGTGAGCTATTCTGGTTTTCTTCCTATCAGAATAATTTCGTGGAACTTGAACTCGTTCATAAAATGTTCACAGGCATGGTTCCAGGTTTGGAAGATTAGAGCTGTAAGGAGAGCCTGAGTAGGCTGAGGGTGTTTCCCCTGGAGCACCAAGACTTAGGGATGATATTTAAGAGGGTTATGAAATCCTGACGGACACGAATAGTATAAATATAACAGGTCGTTTCCCTAGGGTGGTGGAGTCCACAATAGACGACTATATTTTGGGTTTAAGATGAAAGATGTCCAAGGAACCTAAGGGACAACTTGTTCACGCAGAAGGAGGTATGCGCATGGAATGAGCTTCCAGAGGATGTGGTGGAGGCTGGTTCATGCAATGAATTTATAAGCCAGCTGGATGATTCTATGAATAACAAGGGTTTTGGGGGATATAGACCGACTGCTGGCAAATGTGAATATAGTAGGTCAGGATATCTGGTCTGCCTGAACAAATTAGATTCAATGCTATATACGCCAATGCCTGAAAGTCTCAGCCAATGCAGCTCCATGCCAAGTCATAAATTTTCATTGTAAAACAATCGACTCCATAAAACGAATATATTTTTGGAAGAACAAATGGTCGAGACGCAACGATTTCGCAGACACCCAGATGGAGGTCACATTTGCAGAATTGGATTGCAATGTGAATTCTGACACAGCTGAACGGAGGAATGACTCGTCATCGAGTTGTAGAGCCCTGCAAGCTACAAGTAAACGTAAACAAGTACTTTGCCTCACTGTGTCCACACTTGCAATCAAATTTGACTCAGTTGTCCAGCACCTGGTTGCGAAACGAATATGCAGCTGAGTTTAACTATTCCATGAAATATGTTATCAGAAATATCCATGCTGTGTACGCACATTAGAGAAAATATGTCGGAATAAGAAAGAATGCAGAATCGATTTACAGGAATGGATTCAAGAATGAAACTCTTAAGTCCTGACATTGGGTAAAGAACTTGTGAGCATATGAGAGGAAGATCGACTGAAAATTTGTAACTGGAAATTATTTTGATGCAATCATTGGCATTCTTTTTGCAGTTGTTCAAGAGTCATCAAGTCACACAGCAATACAGAACGAAAAGTAATCATTTGCTCCAACTTGACCATGCTGGACGAATATCCTCAACTAATCTGGTCCCATTTGCAAACTTTTGGCGCAATTCTTCTCTAAAACTTGTTACTCATGTACGCATAAAGATGCCATTGAATGTTCAGTTTTACCAGTCTTCACCACTTTCTCTGGCAGCTCATTCTAGACATGAATGAAAAAGTAGCCCTTTAGGTCACTTTTAAATCTTCACCCTTTTTAGGGCACGAGAAAGAAGTCTTACTTCCAATGTATGGTAGCTCGGTTTGGGTATGGGTACTTGTAATCCTCAATTTAGGAAAGCTACTATTGCGTATATAGGATACCACAAATGTTCATTACCATTGACTCCATAGATGGGTGTTCGTCCTCGGAGTTAAAATTGGGCAAATCCGGCATTATGCTTCTTTAAAATTTCAAAACATGACAGGTAATCTCAGTGAAAGTTGAAATATATTTGAAGAGATATACAGGATGGTGCAGTTAAATTGTGTTCTCTCATTTATGAATCTGGAAGCAGGTGGGCACAAGTTAAAACAAGGTATTCTGATTTATTCCCACGATGAGGATTATCTGATTTTAACCTAATCCTTGTGAAGTTTTGCAATTGTCCATGACAGTGAACCATGGATATTCGGTCTTTGAGTGCCTTTAAGGTATGTTTGTTCGTTATTCGAAATAACAACGGCCTGAATATTCATGTGGTTGTGCCTATACAATGCTTAGATGTGTTCGAGCGCTAGTAATCATCTTAAATAGTGGAGCTGGCTTTCCAGAATAAATCAGCTACTTGTGCTCTTCTGTCCTTTCACGGTTAGCCGGCGGACAAGCCAAAGATCCGACATTCTCTCTCTCTCTCGTACAGGGGTCTTCCATTGTTCCCAAAAACACATTTTCATTGATAAAATTAATTTTAAAGATTTCAATTTTTTTCAGTGAAGGAAACGACCATGTCTCATGCCCTTAAAAACTGCACTGTGGACAAAAGTCCAGAGTTCTGCTAAGCATTTATTGTACTGCAAGAATCATCACAGAATGTTGTCAAACAAGCCTATCTCTGCGTTTCCATAAGCCAACTATATTTTGGAGCACCTGAAGTCAGATGGAGATAGTGATAAATTGGATTGAAGACACAGTTCATAGAATCAAAAAATTGTTATGATGGAAAAGAACACGTATCGAATATTAATGATGTGAAGGTTTAGGAGCAGAAGTTGCGTAATTGAGCCCATTGGGTCTTCGCAACATTTCAATCATGGATGTTCAATTTCTCAACACTAGTGTCCTGTCTTATGCGCGTTATTTTTGTTTCCCTTGATAATCATTAACCTCTTTGTGTCTTAAATATACGCTTTGACCTGGCTTCCTGCCCCTTCCGTGCAAATGAATTACCTTGATTCACCAGTCGTTGGCTGAAGACGTTTATCCTCCTCTCCATTCTAAAAGGTCTTCCCTTTATGCCAAGGCTATATACTCGGTTAGGCGTCTCTACCAAATATGAAAATACCTTTCCAACATCTACATATCTCCTTCGGTCCGTTCTAAAAAGTCTTCCCGTTATGCAAAGATTGTGAACTCGGTTAGGAGTCTCTCACAAAAATGCAAATATCTTTCCAACATCGACACTGCAGTATTCTTTCTGTTTGAATAAGATTGCCCTTGATGCTTCTAAATTACATCAAGTTTCGATCCACAGCGTTCAAACATTGCCCAAATGTGAAGCTTTCCATTCCTGGGACTATTCTCGCGAACCACATCTGAAACGTGCCTGGTGGCGATTGTTAAATGAGAATCATTACTTCTGAATGTCTCCTGATTTTTCGCCTTAATTTTGCACACTGTTTCTTTCTGCATAATCACCCAATGCTCTTGAATGCCTCAATTGGTTCTTTTGCCACAACAATTCCATCTCGTGCATTTCATTCCCGAACTTCACACTATTGATGTTCAAAAAAATCATGCATGGGATGATTATGTGGCTGGCTAGGTCAGCATTTATTATCCATCCTTAATTGCTCCGAAGACACTGAGTTTCAACGAGGATTGTGTCGATCAGGAATTACTTTGTACCAATCTCCCAACGCTAATGACAATTGAGAATCAAATACTGAAGTTATGACAGGTAACTCCGCTCAACAACATGGCAGCAAAAATCATGTAACGTTGTCAACATAGATAAAATGTTGCATGACATTATAAGGAATTTATGGCAGATGCATGCGGGTTGAAGCAAAAATTGAAACGGAGTGGTTCTGTGTTTTTCAACCCGCAATACAGACTTGTAAGTAAGACACGTTCTGAAGAAAATGATAGGGAGCATTTAGAAAATTGAGTCTTCCTGCATGCAAGCTCCGTTCATTCTTTCCGTCATTTAGAGTTCATCACAAAAAAAATGTCAAGCAGCTTTGTCGTACCTCGGGCATAATGAGTACAAAATGGTTCATTGAAATATTTTGTTGAATTTTTCGTGCGTCCAAATTTCTATTGTTAGATAATGTAAGAACCTCCCACAACCCAAGGAGTTATAAGTCAGCGGAATGGCCATGCGAATTTGCCTATCGTGTTCAAGAATGTGTTGGTTAGGTGCATTTGCCACGTGTAAATATAGGATAAACGGGTAGGGGCATGCATCTGATTGGGTTACTCTTTGAGGTATCGTTGTGGACTTGTTGGACCGAAGGAGCTATCTCCGCAACGTAGGGATTGTACTTAAAAGACAAAGTGCTAATTCTGGCTAACATGTATCTGCACATATTCAAAACACCAACCCCCTCCACGACACACCCCAACACAATCGCAACCCACTGGCGCAATGTTCTGCGTGTATGTAAGTGGGAAATAGCTGAACATTAAGGAAGATACAAACTATAAAAGGAAACCTGATTTCGCTAATGTGGAGGAGTGATATTACGAAACTTACCCAGAATCGCCCATTTGAAATGATGTTCCTGTGATCAACAGATTTAAGAACTGAATTTGGGAAATTTCTTCAGGACGACAAAACTGCGTCGTAGATCTTTTTCCCATGTGTGTGGTGTAGTTCATGAACGGTGATTTGTCACTGAATGGGGAAAGTGCAGCCTCTTGTATCGTTAATTTCTACTTGCTTGAGTGCAGTCAAAAAGTTTGCACTTTGCACCATGTGCATAAGATTTAATGGCCTGGAGGTATGCCTTGATTATTTGTGAAAACTGCCTGCTTCCATAGCGAAGACAATTTCTTTTTTTTCTCAGGAACATATCTCATCCAACCGAGAAAACAGCTCAGAAAGCTTAATACCCCGAACAGAAATTGAAGGTGAGTCACAGTGGAGAAAGCCTCCAACTGCTAAATACCAGACCTCCAGACAACTACAATCGTAGGCATCTGTCAAAGTCAGGTCAATCATATTGCTTGAACAACTTTACAATGTCCTTCACCTGCAAGAAACTGCTCGAACGTTTGTTTTCATTTCTACCTAAATACTTGAAGCCTGAGAATCTCCTGTAGTGACTTCTCCTGACCCGCACAATTAACTCTGTTGACACAAAAGGTTCTATTTACAGTCTCACGATTAATTTACTGAATTCGTCTCTTCAACGTCAGCGTCGTAAGCATCGTACTAGTTTTCATCTGAAGCTGTTAACTCTTAGTTCCAGTCCATGTCCAAGTCAGTCACCTACAGCACATTCTGTCATTCTACATAATTTCTGTTAATCCACACTCTTCATACTATATTCCTGCGTTCTCTTCACGCCCTTTCAAGCGCTTTTTTAAATAAATCAAATACAATTAATGTATCCTTGTATATATTCAGTAACCTGGCCTCCAAAACCTTATGTGGGACTGCCCTCCATCAGTTTATGTGGTAGCGAATTACAGAGGTGTCCTCTCTGACTGAAGAAATGTTTCTTCATGTCAAGCCTAATTATTCTACGAAACATATTAAGTCTTGGACACCTCGTTGTATACTCTGCAATCGGGGGAAACATCCAGTTAATCTCTGTATTCCTGTGAGAATTTTATTCATTTCAATCAGATTCCGTTCCATTTATTCTAACCATTAATGATGTATACCGAGCTGAACTAAACGTTTCCAAGTGTCAATATTTCGATTTCCCGTGTCAGTCTGGTGATCGTGCTGTAATCCCTCTCCAGTTTGCATAAATTCATACGAATTCACACTGGACTGCATCATCTTACTTGCACATGCAATTTTTCTAGACCGTCCTTATAATTCTTTTTATCTTCCTCTCAACTCACAACCCCAATTAGTTTTATGTTGAGCAACATGTTGTTAATCAACAATAAAAGACAACTTAATTCCATTCAGTTTCTTTATGCCAACAAATTGAAAATCCATATTAGAATATTCCACGAGTGTCAAGTCTTCACATTTTCCCAAATAGCATCTCCATGTGAGTCCTCATTAAACGCATTTTGAGAATCTGTGTCATAACTAGACAATTGCCTGTGTTAACATTTCCTGCTCCTGAAGACAAGGAAGGAACGGATAGTTATACCATTTCGTATCCTCCTGCATTCATAAGCATGTGGTGTTGGCAGGGACACAACTAGGGTCTTATCCAAAGCAGTATGAATACGACCAATGCTACAACTAGTAGAACGTGTTGTGTCCAATACCCCCATCCTCCATAAGGGTGGTGAGCCATCGGGAGCAGGAGTCATCTGCTCGTGCAAGCAGCTATTTTGATGCCATCATACCATTTATTAACCTAGTAATATTTTGGGAATCATCAGCAATATTAATACAGCATGAGGTACCTAACGTTTTGCAGTCCATAAGATTTAGTAGTGGAATTAAGGCCGTTCGGCCCATCGAGTCCACTCCACCTTTCAATCATGTCTGATGGGTATTTCAACTCCACTAACCCGCGTTCTCCCCGTAGCCCTTAATTCCTTGCGACATCAATAATTTATCAATCTCTGCCTTGAAGACATTTAGCGTCCCGGCCTCCATGGCACTCTGCGGCAATGAATTCCACAGGCCCACCACTCTCTGGCTGAAGCAATGTCTCCGCATTTCTGTTCTGAATTGACCCCGTCTAATTCTAAGGCTGTATCCACGGGTCCTAGTCTCCTCGCCTAACAGAAACAATTTCCTAGCGTCCACCTTTTCCAAGCCACGTATTATCTTGTAAGTTTCTGTGAAATCTCCCGTTAATCATCTAAACTCCAATGAATACAATCCCAGGATCCTCAGCCGTTCCGAATATGTTAGACCTCCCATTCTGGGGATCATCGGTGTGAATCTCCGCCGGACACGCTCCAGTGCCAGCATGTCCTTCCTGATGTGTGGGGTATAAAACTGGACAGAGTACTCCAAAGGGGGCCTAACCAGAGCTTTATAAAGTCTCAGTCGCACAACACTGCTTTTATATTCCAACCCTCTTGAGATAAATGGCAAACGTCCCCTCTCTCGGCCGTCAGGATATCTAGTACAAATCGATTTTGTGTCACTACTTCCTATCCGCCATTAACTCAATGTTAATGAGTGCTCAGCCTTCCTCCATCTCATTTGCTAATACACCATATGCGAGAATGTTCTGTGAGTGTGTACCCATTCCAATGCAGTGGGATGCCCCTTCGAGTTCGGCAATTGCTGCCCTTCGGCGCGAAAACTGTAGTTGAATTGGACAGTATCGCCGGGTAGCAGCACTCCTTTCTCCCCGGTGGATTGGTGGTACCCTTCCTCTCCAGATGCCATCATGATTGGATTAGATTACTTACAGTGTGGAAACAGGCTTTTCGGCCCAACAAGTCCACACACCGACCAAAGCGCAACCCACCCATACATTTACCTAACACTACAGACAATTTATCATGGCCAATTCACCTTACCTGCACATATTTTGTGACTGTGGGAGGAAACCAGATCAACCCCACGGCAGACACGGGGAGAATGTGCACCCTACACACTGTCAGTCGCCTGACGCGGGAAATGAGCCCTGTGCCACCGTGTTACTCATGGTCTGACCAGTGAGAAAGGAACAAACAATGTTTATGATCGTATCATTTGCGTATGTTGCTGTACAAGGGTCATTGTTCAAGTACAGCATCAAGGGAGATACCCAAAAGGAGTCTTCCCCGCTTGGTGAAAATATACTTTTCTCCCCTGCAATCCACTGTGTGGAAGGCTGTGGTCGGTTGCGTGTCAGGCTTGGGACTGTAGTTAACCTGGAGTTCGGGTGGTGACACGAGATCTGCCCTAATCGCCCCCCACTATCAACGTCAGGCTCGACGCATCCGGCAGAAGCTGGCAGCTGGCATTTCTCGCCAGGGTTTCAGTAATTTGCTGGGCAGTCTACCGTTGGGCTGTGTGCAAACATATCCAACAAGTGTAGCCAACGTCTAATCTCCAGTTTTGTTTTAGGACAAAAGCACATGCTCTGTTCCCTTCACATCTTGCAATGGCCCTTCGCAGCTCCCACATTTATCTCCAGCAAACAAATTCCCCTCCAGCTTTAGACTCGCTCTCTATCCACGGCCGTCTCCCTTCGGGTTCAGGTGTGTCATTAATGCCCTTTGCCCGCCTTGGGCTTAGGTGCTTGATCTGGTTTCATTTGCTGCCAAGCCCCAGAGCTACTATCTGCTGTAGTACATTCTGCACTGCATCTCGGGGGGCGGGGGCGACTGCACCACTATATTCACCCTGTCTACAGATGTCGAAGAAGCATCCATATTTTCCACACGATGAAACTCCCTCATCGCGTTTCTGAATCTTACCTTGATCATAGAATATCCATTTACCATGTCAGGTGCCCCTTTTGCCCTGGTGGCAAGTACTAATTGCCAGTCACCAGTCCGGCATGGATCCCTACATAAATATTAATTATCGAATTTCTAGTCGTCCTTGATACTGAATGGCTATAGGTCGCATGTGAAGATCCACTTCGTCCTCTCAGTTCAGATTACCGTATTTCGCTGCATCCCAGACGCCCCTGCCCTTATGAATAGCCCTACCAGTGCGCCTGCCAAGAGTGTGAGCTGGGGCAGCCCCACATTTGCTTAACACTTCTAAACAATACTTGCACTAAATTGGATTCGGGCTTGTGCGATGCCCCCTCAGTCCCAGCTGCAAGTTTGTAATGGGTGGCGTGCATCCACGTTGCTCTTCCGGCGAGCTTAACAGCTCTCTGTGCTGTAAAGCGTACTTGAAACGGTCGCAGCCACCTCTTCGCCTTCCTGTTTTCCCTCCTGAAGTCTTTCGTCACTATTCCGGCTCCAGGTTATAGATAGTGCATCTTCCCTTCTGCAGATTGGGGTAGTGCTGCCTTCACTTGATTCTGTATTTGGGACAAAAGTATAGAGAGTTTCATGCAGTAACAGAACATCTCAACCTCACAGTGGCCTGTTATCTGTCTTCCCTTAAGTCTTGTGTCAATTCCTGTGTTTGCCGGCCGACCAAACAAAATCTCAAACGGGCTTAGATTAGCTCTCCCTTTTCATCTCTCTCTCATACATAAGAGCACAATTGGCGGTGCCTTTCTCCATGTCATCCCTAGTTCCTCACATCATTTTGTCAATTTATTTTTTAAGGTAGAATTTTCTCTTTCCGCTGCCTACCGCTTGTTTGGTGGTAGGCACAGTGTTATTGCAGGTTTATTCCCAAATAATCACTGATCTGCAGTAGGACGTTATTGAAAAATGATGTCCCACTGTCACTACTAGGCTCAGAGTGTAGGTTTGCTTGCTGAGCTGAAGGTTTGATATCCAGACGTTTCATTACCTGGCTAGGTAACATCATCAGTGGCGAATTCCAAGTGAAGCGAAGCTGTTGTCTCCTGCTTTCTATTTATATGTTTGTACTGGATAGGGTTCATGGTGTTTGTGGTGATGTCATTTCCAATTCCTTTTCTGGGGCGTTGATAAATGTTATCTAGATATATGTCTTTTTTCTGGTATTGTGGTTGGAGAGCTCGGCCTCATGGAATTCTCTGGCATGTCTTTGCTTAGTCTGTCCCAGTCGAAATGGTGTTTTTGTTTCAACCGTGTGAAGAGCTACGGAGCAGGGAATGTTGTGTCTTTTTGTGGCGAACTGGTGTTGTGTATCCTGGTGGCTAACTTGCTTCCTGTTTGTCCTACATTGTGTTTGTGCCAGTCCGTTCATGGAGTTTTGTCGATGACGTTGGTTTTGTCCATGGATTGTACTCGGTCTTTTAAGTTTGTTAGTTTATGTTTGAGAGTGTTCGTGGAATTCCGGGGGGTCTTAGTAGTCTGGCTGCCATTTCTGAGACGCATTTTATGTATGGAAAGGTCGATCAGTTTTCTGGCGCTGTGATGTCTACTTGTCATGGTTTGTTCCTGAGGAATCTGCAGACTGCATTTTTTGAGTATCCGTTCTTCTTGGTTGTTCTCCTCTGTTTTCCGAAGTTCGTCTGTGCTGAAATGTGTAGTGGCTCGTTGGAGTCGTGTTCTGATACAGCTTTGTTTGTGCGTGTTGGGCTGGTTGCTGATGTAGTTAAGTATTTGGTCAGTGTTTGTCAGTGTTCTGCATGCGCAGACACTCCAGAGAATGCCTCGAGGCCTCGCAGTCCTGAGCAAATACAACCCCAGTCTCACTATGAGATCCAGAGCCATCAAATTTACGGGGCAGAATTCCGCTAACAGAATTGAGAATTGGAATGTATACACATTACTGATTTCACGCAATATGAGTGCTGTAAAGCTCTCTCATATCACGACACCTGATGCATGCATTGTGTTGAGGAACCTTCCACTGATCTTTCTTGATGTCAACTCTCTGAACTAGCTTGATTTGAGGAGTGAATGTGCTGGCCATGTATCAACTAAAAAGGTAACTGGTGTACCTTCCACATATAACATAGAGGTCGGCAACGACATATACGCATCACTGCTATATTGAACATATTGTCCACACTTCGCAATCTCAATGTTCAATATAGAATTGGGAAACATCTCGGTGCCCGTTAGGTTAGTAGAATAGATTATCATAAGGGATTCTTCGTTGCCAAGTATAAAGGAAAGAGTTTTACCTGTACCTTGTGGCCTGCCCTCCTCAACCTATGTCTTCCAAAATCAGTCACCATGTTGTCCAGCCTCCCGGGCCGATTGAGGCTGTCTGTGCGGGCACTGTCTCGACCGCTGCTCCAACAAAGAACCAGCCAGATCTATGTCTGCCAGCACACGTCCACGATCCCTTCATCTTCATCTTTTGCGACCTCCACCTGTGCCTCTCTCTTTTCCCGCAGTTCCTCCCTCCAACGGCTGAACTACCATTTGCATCATCATACGTGATTGCTGTTCCATCTTTAGTTTCTGGTTATCATTCTCTTAGACCAGCAATTATTCAGCTTGTATCACGTGTTGTTCTTTCAAATTCAGCTTTCCCGTGTCCCAGGTAATACATGTATCTTTTTACCTTTTTTGTTGTTTCGTACTTCATTCCATTGATGAAGCTGCTCATCAGGTGTGCCTCATACGGTGTGATCTCTGCCGTCGTTATGTTCTTGGGTGGTATCAGTCCACAATAGACGTTATCGACTTTCGTGAGGCGTTTAAGATACTGGGACACTGTCTCAACTTCTTTTGGGCTTCTTGATTCAAGTGGTTGTGTGTACGATATGCTATCGGTGATTCAGCAGACCCTGAGGCGGCGACTGTTGACTTGGAAACTTCGCGAAGTGGATCTCGTAGTGGGGCTGTCACTCTTAGAGGGCACCCATCAAGCTCAGGATCTGATCAAGTCTTAAGACGCTGTACAGCATCATTAGGTTGTTTTCCGTGTGTGTGTATGTGCATGTGCGCTGGTGTTTGCACGTGTTACTGATTTATCTTTGATTCGAGATGTTCTTTCCCTGAAGTCAGGCTCAGCCTTGAACATGTTATAAGCATTCCAATTCACAGGTTCTATTTTCCCCTTCCGTTTCTCCTTCTCTCTCTCCTGCAACCGGGACCTCAGCATTTGTAACTGCATGTTACAAAACCTTCCTTTCTCTGGAAAACCAAATTCCTTGATTTACATTTCTAATTGATTTACAGAAACTGGGCCATAATTTGTTCACATATTGTATTTTTTCTTGACCATTCCGAGTTCTCGGTGGATACTTTCGTTGTTCGCTCTTGCTGGAGCCGATTTTCATCGATATTGGAAAAGTGTTCATCTTTCTGTCTGACTGTCTGTCTGTCTCTCTCTCTCTCTCTTTCTCTCTTTCTCTCTCACGATACCGTAATCTTCTCTTTGCCAATATAAATTGCTTTTACCTGCAGAGGTCCCCTCTCATTGGGCGCAACTGCATCATTTCGTAAACCAAGAACCCTCGTAACCGGTGCATTGTTGGCGAATCCAACGATGCCCATGGTGGCTCCAAGTCTAAAACTACCCTTAATCTTGCTGTCTCTTCAACTCTCTAGAGACGGCTATACTTTTCCTTGAGATTTCCTCGAATAGCCCGCGAGAGTTCACTGGTCTCTCTTCCTGGTTCATTTATTCTCTTTCAACGAGTCTATGTCATATTACTGTAACCACAACTCTTATCCCGAAGCTATTCAATTCGAACCGCGACTCTGGGGCGATCCACATATCCCCAGTTCTCTCACGCAAAGGGGCCAATTCAGCGCTCGAGATGAAGTGAAATACATTAAAGGATCTGGCGCGTACAGCTCCTGGGAATCTTCAAAATCTTACCCAGTCTCAGGGTCCCGTGCAAACCCCCAAGTTTACTGCCGTGGGATTTCAATCGACTCGACTCAAATACCTCTAAGAGAAAGGAAAAAGTTTATTTTTGAGCTCTGCAGAGTGGATTCGACACATTTGCAAGACGCCTCATGTTCGGTGCGCCTGGCGTTTTTCACACATTCCCTTTATACTATATATCGCTTTGCCTTATCATACCTCAAGCCAGGAACCTGGATCAGTCGAGTTCCTTTCGACACATGGGGTTGGTTTTCCTAATTCATTGACTGCTGAAATAATAGATTATTGGCCTTGAGAGTCAGCTGTAAATAAGATTAAACCTTACAGTTTTTCTGACCTTTTGCCAAGTTTGGTCCTAACGTTTTTGTTTCAACCATGCTTTCACAGATTTCACAATAAATGTTAACTTTCAATTACTGGGGATGAAGCTGACAGGGACTCAGTAAGTGTGATGGAGTGAGGATGATAGCGACAAAATGAGGGTGAGGTGTCAGTGTGGTAGTGACACAGAATGTGTGAGTGGATCAGGCCGATAGTCACGCAGTGAGAGGGAGTCAGAGTGATAGTGATGCAGTAAGGCTTAGGGATCGGAACAATAGTGACGCAGTAAGAGTGAGTGGTCAGGGTGATAGTGTTGCAGTAATTGGAAGGAGATCAGGCTGACATGATGTAGTAAGTGTTACCTTGTCAGGCTGATCCTGACGCATAAAGTGGAAGTGTGATAGTGACGCAGTAAGAGTGAGGGGGTCAGGCAGAGACTGTCGTAGTGAATTTGCGGCAGTCAAGGTGATAGTGAGGGAGTAAGTGTGAGCGTTCAGTCTGATAATGTCACAGTAAGTGTGAGGCATCAGTCTGATAGTGATGTGGTAAGTGTGTCGAGTCAGTGTGATAGTGAAGCAGTCAGTGTGAGGGGGACAGGCTGTTAGAGACACAGCGAGTGTGGTGGGGTCAGGCTGATAGTGATGCAGGAAGTGTCCGTGAGTCAGAGTGCGCCTGACTCAGGAAGTGGAAGGGGACAGCATGATTGTAACGCAGTGAGTGTGAGGGAGTCAGCGTGATGGTGACGGAGTAAATGTGAGTGTTCAGGCTCATATTGATGCAGTAATTTGAATGCATCAGGCGAATACTTGCCAGTAAGTTTTAACTGTCAGGGTGATAGTAATGCAGGAAATGTGAGTAATCAGATTGATTGAGACGGTGAAATTGTGAGGGGTCAGGCTGATAGTGATGCGGAAAGTGTGTTGAGAGCAGAGTGATAGTGACGCAACATGTGTGAGCGACTCAGGATGATAGTGACAGGTTAGTATGAGGGAGAGGATGGTAGTGACGCAGTGAGTGTGAGGTGTCATGATGATAGTGAAGCAGGCTGTGTGAATGTGACATCATGATGATGACATGACAAGTGCGATGGGGTCAGGGTGACAGTGACACAGATGCTTTCAGGGGGTCAGGTTGTAGTGATGCAGTAATTGTGAGCGGTCAGGGTGATAGTGACGCGGTGAGAGTGAGATGTCAGTGTGATAGTGACGCAGAGGGGTCAAGCTTATAGTGACACAGTAAGTGCAAGTGTCAGGTTGACAGTAATGCAGATTCACTCACGGGGCCAGGTTGTAGTGAAACTGTGAGTGTGAGTGTCTCAGGCTGAGAGTAATGAAGTAAATGCGAGGGGTTAAGGCGAATCTGAACGCAGTAAGTGTGCAGAGGTACTGCTCGAAGTGACGCTGTAAATGTGAGTGTTGAAGCTGACAGTGACATATTAGGTTTTAGGGGATCATGCTGATCTTGATGCAGCAAGTGTGACGTTGTCAGGATGATAGATAAGCTCGAAGTGTATTGGGAGACAATAATCTTGACACAGTCAGTGTGGGGAGTCAGGGTGATAGTGACGCAGTAAGCATGAATGGGTAAGTCTGATAGTGACGCAGCATATGTGAGGGGGTCAGCCTGGTAGTTACACAGTAAGTGTGAGCGGCTCAGGATGATAGTGACGCAGTAAGTGTGAGGTTTCAAGAAGACACCCACGCGGTAGGTGTGACTTGGTCAGGGTGACAGTGATGCAGACATTTTGAGGGTGTCAGATTGAGAGTGACACAGTAAGTGTAAGGGGTCAGGCTGATAATGATATACTAAGTGTGATGGAGTCAGGATAACAGTGGTTTAGTGAGTATGAAATATCAGGGTGATAGTGACATACACGGTATGAGTGGGGTCGGGTGATAGTGATACAGCAAGTGTGAGGAAGTCAGAGTGACAGTGTGCAGGATCTGGCTGAAGGTGATGCAAGAAGTGTGAAAGGATCCGGGTGATCCAGACGCACTACGTGTGTGGGGTCAAGGTGATAGTAATGCTGAAAGTATGAGTGGGTCAGTCTGATAGTGACACAATCCATTAGAAGGTATCAGGCTGGTAGTGACACTGTAAGCGTGAGGGGGTCAGGCTGATATGGACGCACTAAGTGAGAGAGTGTCAAGGTGATGGTGACGCATTAAGTGTGAGCAGGTTAGAGAGATAGTGATGCTGTTAGTGTGTGGGGATTGGCTAATGAAGTAGGTACGTATCTGTCAGGGTGTTAGTGATGCAGTGAGTCTGAGGGTGCCAGAGGGATAGTGATGCAGTAAGTATGTGGGTGTCAGAGTGATTGTGATGCAGTTACTTAAGTGGATCAGAGAGATACCAATGCAAGAATCATGATGGGGTCAGGCTGATCGTGACGCAGTACGTGTCGCGATGCCAGGGTGATAGTGACGCAGTATGTGTGCGGTGCTCAGGCTGATAATGATACAGTAAGTGAGAGGATTCTGGGAATAGTGAAGCAGTCAGAGTGAGGTGATGAAACAAATTTGAAGGGTCGGTCTGGTAGTGATGTTGTCAGTGTGACTGCCTCAGGCTGATAATGATGAAATACATTTGAGGGAATAATGCTGATTGTCAGGTGATACGTGTGAGCGAGTCAGCCTGATATCGACGCCGTAAGTGTGAGTATTGAAGCTCATAGTGAATCAATAATTGTGAGGTGGTCAGTGTGATTGTGGCTCAGTAAATGTGATGGGGTCAAGGTGATAGTGACACAGTAAGTTTGAGGAGGCAGTGTTGTAGTAATCACGGTAAGTGTGAGGCGTCAGTCTGATGCTGACATCATAAGTGTGATGTATTTAGGCTGATAGTGACACAGGACGTGTAAGGATTCAGGGTGATAGCAACATTGGAAGTGTTAGGGCGGGACTGATAATGACAAAGTAAGTGTTTGACAGTCAGGCTGACAGTGACGCCGTCAAAAGGAGGGTATCGAAGTGAAAGTGACGCAGTAAGTGTGAGGGCGCCAGATGGATAGCGATGCAGTAGGGCTGAGGGGTTCACGCTGATATTAAGACAGTTTTTAGATTAGATTAGATTAGATTACTTACAGTGTGGAAACAGGCCCTTCGGCCCAACAAGTCCATACCGACCCGCCGAAGCGCAACCCACCTACATTTACCCCTTACCTAACACTACGGGCAATTTAGCATGGCCAATTCACCTGACCCGCACATCTTTGGACTGTGGGAGGAAACCGGAGCACCCGGAGGAAACCCACGCAGACACGGGGAGAATGTGCAAACTCCACACAGTCAGTCGCCTGAGTCGGGAATTGAACTCAGGTCTCTGGCGCTGTGAGGCAGCAGTGCTAACCACTGTGCCACCGTGCCGCCCCCCAGTAAGTGAGAGGGGGCAGGTTTATAGTGATGTAGTAAGTGTCGGACGGTCAGACTGATAGTGATGTATTCAAAGGCCAAATATCCAAGGCTCACTGCAGTGCAGAATAGCGAGACTTCTCAAGTCTAAGACAAAAATCAATAATGCTCCTCTTGGTCATAAATCACAATGCTTCATTTTAAAATTGTGCTCTCCAGAGGGATTCACCAATGAGGGAATAAAATTTAACTGCACCATTCTGTTTATCTCTTCAAATATTTTTCTCCTCTCAATGAGATTACCTCTCTTCTTTTGAAAGTGTTAAAAAAGGCCGGATTTTCCCAATTTCAATTCACAGGACTAACGTTCCTCTATGATATCAAGGCTAATCACCATTCGTGGTATTCCTGATATGGCAGTAGTATATTTCGTAAATTGAGGATTATAATTTCTCATAATGTACGCCAAGTGCGGTCGAAATGAGCCAACATACATTGGAAAGAATGCTTCTTTCTCCTGCCCTGAAATCCTTCTGCAGCTTTCACAACAGATTTGTATAACTGCTGCTAGACTTCAATGACTTATTTTAAAAGTTTCCAAGATGAATTTCTAAAAATCTGTACATCAGACTTTCTACATCAATCAGATTTCAGACTGTAACCTTCGACAAATAATCTCTACAAATATCCCAAATGACAAATATGATAAAGTCAAATCGTTGCTATTTATTTAACCATGGGGACATGGATACGTTGACTAGTCAAAGTGTTTCCCGCTGGTGAGGGAGACAAAATTTAGAAAGCATAGTTTTAAAATTAGAGGGTAAGCATTTAAAAGACGTCAGGGGCAACTTTTTCAGTTGCATCCAGAATGAGCTGCCAGAGAAATTGCTGGAGAGAGGTTCAACTGTAATATTTAATGGCATCTGGATGGATATGTGATTAACAAGGTTTACAGGGATGTGGGCCAAATGTTGGCAAATGACTCCTGTTCATTTAGGATATCTGTCCACGATGGTCAAATTGGAAAGAATGGCTACTTTCCAAACTGTATTGCTCTAGGACTTGACGACTCTAGAACAAGCGCAAAAACATTGCAAATCATTCCGTCAAGACGATTTCAAGTTCCAAATCTTCGGCCAATCTTCCTCTCTTGTGCTCACAAGTTCATTACCTGATGTCAGAACTTTCGGATTAATTGCTGGATCCATTCCTGGAAATCGGTTCTGCATTCTTTCTCATTCCTACGTTTCCTTTAATGAATGCAGCCAGTGTTTATGGACTTAGCATCAATATTTCTAATACCATATTTCGATGAATAATAAAACACAACCATATATCTACTTTGGCAACAGCTGCTGAGCAATTGAGTCAAAATCAATTGGACGCAGTGAGACAATGATCCTCTCTTCGTGTGGTGTACATCCGTGACACTATAACTCGATGAAGAAACAATCTCACAAGTTCAGCTCTGTCAGAATGTAGGTTGCGGCGAAAACCTGTCAATCTGCAAAGGTAACGTTCGTCTGTGTCTCTGCAAAGGATTTGGTGAAATCTTTGGGTCTGGACAATTTGTCCTTCCAATAATTTACGTATTTCATGAATTCAGTTATTTTACTATGAAAAGTGTTGATCGTTCTGCTGCTCTGATGGCCGAGAGATTACGGCGCTGGATTTAAAATCTACAGGGGTCTCCCTGCGCGGTTTCGCAATCCTACTCACGGCGTAGCATCCTTTGGAAATAACTTATTCCTTTGCTGCATTTCGTGGTGTTTGAGCTTTGCATTCAATCGAAAGTAAATTTTCAATTGTAAAGATTCGGAAGTAATTTCAAGCCTGATTTAGTCATCTAATTGAATAAATCATAAGTCGAGACAGAAAAAGCCACCAACTTCCAACATGAATAAGTTTCAACACATTTGACGAAATATCGTGAAATGTGGATGTTCGGAGGGGAATTAAGCAAAACAAGAACAATGCAATACATTTACCTACAGGTGATGAATACGTTTTTAAGGATCAGTTGAAAGTCAAGCTGAGATAATATTTCAGACATACAATTTGTGATTATTCTCGATTATAGATTCTCAGGGTCAGAGTAGAGTGAAGGAAACAAACCCCTTGGTCCAATTCGCCATGCAGACCAGGTATCCGAGCCTGTTCTATTCCCGTTTGCCAGCACTCAGTCGATATCCCACTGAATCCTCCTTATTCTTTGAAACGTCCAGGTGGCTCTTAAATGCTTTAATTGTTCCAGTTTCCATCACTTCCTCTCGCAGCTCATTGCATTCAATTACCTCCCTCGGCGTGAAAGTGTTATCACTTACGATCCTTCTAAAGCTTCAAAGTCTAACAATAGACACATGCACTCCAATTCTTGTCTCCACTATCCGAGGGAAAATGCCTGTTCTATTTATCCTATTCGTGTCTGTCATCATTTCATAAACGTATTTTAAGGCACCCCACAGCCTTCGATGCGTACCAGCATATTCAGTATCTCCCTATAGCTCAAATCCTCCAACTTTAGGAACATCCCTGGGATTCCTTTGTGAACCTGGTCAAGTTTCACAACATTCTTCTGACAGGAAGGAGACCAGAATTGCACACAATATTCCCAAACTGGCCTAAGCAGTGTCCTGTATTATTGCAACATGGTCTCCCATCTCCTACACTCAATGTTTTGACCAATAAAGGAAAGAATACCAAGGAGCTTCTTCACTATCCTAACTTCATGCGGCACTACTTTCAAGGAATTATGAACCTGCATTCCAAGGTCTCTTTGTTCAGCAACACTTCCCAGAACTGTGCCATGAAGTTTCGACTGTGAAAATCAGAGGAGAACATCGATGTTCCCTGAAATGGTCCGCGATTTTGCGCTATGTCTCTCTGATGCAGAGGAGACCACACCACAATCAACGCATGCAGTAAGTCAGGTTGCAGGAAATCCAGGTAAATCTTTCGTGCATTGTAACAATTCTTTGCGACCTTGCACAGTGACAAGAGACAGTAGAGTAGAGTCAGCGTATAGTAGCTTTATTTGTCATTTCTACCAGATACAACTGGTACAATAATAAAACAAAAGAGCTTTGCTCCAGCACCTAGGTGCTATATGAACGCACAGAATACGTGGCAGTACAGTCATACACAAGGCAGCATAAAATGTATAAAAAGTGCAAAATCTGTAAGGTTGCGCAGTAATTCCTGACAAGAGAAGATAATACACACAATGGTGGACAAAGAACAACGCAAGAATGAAAGATCATTAATAAAACATTGTCTTTTGCAGCCATTCAAAAGGTTGTCCATAAATTGCAAATGGAAGCAAATGTGATCATACAGTGTAGAGACGCTTGAAGGCTTGTGGGAAGAAACAAATGTACAGACTGGCTGTGGGACACTAAAGTTTCTTGCATTTTCTGCCAGATGGTAAGAGTGCCAAGAATGTGAATCAAAGATGTGTGTGGTCGTCCAAAATGCTGTTACCTTGGAGATGCAGTTTGGGTTATAAATTTATTTGATGGAGGTATAAAGACCCCGATGATCATCTTAGCTATTTTCACGATCTCTTGCAGGTTCTTACGATCCGAACTGCTGCAATTCCTAAACCATGCAATGATGCAGCTGCTCAGGATATTCTCAATGAACACTTTCTAGAATGTATTGAGGACAGCATGTGTGCGAGGGGCTTTCCTCAACCTACTCAGAAAATAGAGTCACTGCTGTGCTTTCTTGACTATGTTGCTGGTGTTGTGGGACCAAGTGAGACAACCCACCAGATGCACGCAAAGAAATCTGTGGCTCTTAACAATCTGCATTGGGGAGCCATCAATGTCCAGCAAAGCATGATGGTTCTCTGACTTCTTTTAGTTGACGAAAACTGTTTCGTTTTATCCACGTTTAGTGACAGGATGTTGGCTCAGCAGCAGTCCTTTAGCTGTTGCATGTCCTCTCTGTATGCTGACTCATCAGTCCTGTTAATGAGATCCACTGCCGTCATGTTAACAGCGAACTTAGTTACATAATATCAACTGGACATCGATGCAGAGCCTCGTGAAAGCAGGGGGAACACCAGTGGACCAAGCACACATCCCTGGAGAGCACCGTGCAGAGTGTGATGCTGTTGGAGATGCTATTTCCAATCTGGACTGACTGTGTGATCGAAGTCCGTAAGTTCAGTATCCAGTTAAAGAGGGAGGCATTCAAGCCCAGCAGACCCGGCTTTGCAGTCAGATGATGAGCAATGACAATATTACATGTAGAAATGAATTCAATGAACAGTAATCTGACGAATGTTCTTCTTGTTCAGGTGGATGAGGCCAGATGGAGAGTTGTAGAGATGGCATCATCTGTTCAGCGATTGGGGTGACAGAAAAACTGCAGAGCTTCTTTAAGGGGGAGGGGAGTGCAACAAGCTGATAATATATCACATCACGAGCCTCTCGGAACAATTCATGATGGTGAGTGGTAACACAACGGGGCCGCAGTCATTGAGACAGGGCACTGAGGACGTCTCGGGCACAGGGACGATCACAGTGACTTGGAGCACATTGGAACGGTGGAGCAACTCAGGGATATGTTAAAGATATCGATGAGAACATCTGTCTGCACCTCAGAGGATTCTCTGAGCAGCCTGCCACGGATGTGTGTGGTCCAGCAGCCTGCCCTGGATGTACTCTGCATTAAGTTTCCCCCATGTCCGTCGTGGTAAGGAAAAACACCTGGTCCTTGCAATTGTATGGTTAATGCAACATCTTTTCATGGTACAGACATGCATAGATTTGTTGAACTCTTCCGGGATGGAGGCATCACCAGCACGAGCAGGTGATGCTGTGCTGTGTTTGGTGATGGCTTTCATTCTCTTGCATATGCTCCGCATCTGACTATCCTGAAAAAAAGACTGCATATTCTCTGCACGTGTGCGTGCTTTGCCTCTTCATTGGCCTGGCACAGATTGGTCCTCGCTGTTTTCAATGACATCTTGTCACGTGCTCTGACGTTGGAATCACGGGTCCTCAGCAATGCTCGCACATTTGTGGTCATCGAGGCTTCTGGTTGAAGAGTGCTTAGACACAGGGACGTCTTCAGTGCAATTGTTAATGAAGCAAATCAATGATATTGGGTACTCCTTGAAGTTGATGGAGTCACCATCGGTTGCTGCGTCATCAAACAGATATCAGTTAGTGTGCTCAAAGCAATCTTCAACACAGAAATTGCTCGTGCTGGCCAAGTTTTCACCTGCTTCAGAACAGTTTTGACACATCTGAGCAGCGGTCATATCACAGAATTCGCATAACGGTGATGTCTCCGAGGAGCCGAGGTGCAAGCACGCTCTGCCATGTTTGTGTTGAGGAATTTTGCACAAACAATATACGGCATGCTGCCCGCTCTCAATACAGAGTCCATTTACTGATAGAATTCAGTTTAAATTATATTCCCTATGGTGTGTAAACAAGCCCTTCGGCCACACCAATCCTCCAAAGAGCAATGCACACCATCACATGCATCCCTGACAAATGCACCTAACACTACAGGTAATTTAGCATGGCCAATTAACCTAAACTGCACATCTTTGGACTGTGGGAGGAAACCGGAGCAGCCAGAGGAAACCCAGGCAGAAGCAGCGAATGTGCAAATACCACACGGATAGTTGCATGAGCCGGGAATTGAATGCGGGTCTCTGGCGCTATGAGGCAGGAGTACTGACCACTGAGCCACCGTGACACCCAGGAAGCACGGATTTGAGATTTGTATGGTTAAACTCTCCAGCAAAAATGAAGAGTCACATCAGGGTGTGCACTATTCAGTCTGCTAATACCCTCATGCATGTCACAGAATTCCTCCTGAGCATTAACACTGAACGTAATATCGAGGTACAACCCAACTATCAGGACAGCAGTGAATTTCGATGGCAAATAAAATGTTCTGCATCCAATAATCACCAACTGCACCAGTGATGAGCAGTAACTGTAGACTTGCACAGAATCTTTGCACCATTTCGTCTTGATGTAGATACGCAGATTCCCACCTCGAGTCTTCCTGCACAGCGATGCATTACGGACGGCAAGAAACAAGGCAAGACCATCCAGCTGGATGGAAATGTCCGGACCTCTGTCGCTTAGCTATGTTTCCATGAAAACAAAGACGCAGCAGTCTCTGCCACAGTAGGATGAAGTCCATGAAGGAGACATTGCAGAGGCCAATGGTCGAGAGAGCTGTCGAGCTTGGGTTTGTTTTTAACCCGGCACAAACTCCTGGTCAGGTTCATTTTCGGTCAGTTCCTGGACTTGAGCAGTGTTTGCATAATGTAACAATACTTGTAAATACTGGGTTGCCTGTTTCCCCCATGCCTAACAAAACTGAAATTAAGTCGCCCTCGGTCAGGAGAGGCCACTGCGAGGTGAGGTGTGGGAGCAGGTTTTGCACCCTGAAAGACAGAGCACAACTTGTGACTGATTCAGAAACATCCATGTTATGTGGGCCCATACCAACTCAAACACCCGGTTGCCAGTCATTACAAATTCCTCTCACACACCCCCAACGGCGGATCTAACCTGGAACTCCTCCTCTGTCAAAATAAGGCCACACATTTACTGGAGGACAAACAACTCATTTTCAGCCAGAAACGTACAAACTTAAGGTTTCAACATAGAAATCACTAGGTTGCAAATCTCCACACCCTCCACCTCATCGCAGGTCTAACCCTCCTCCTTCCGGCCTATCTCCTGGAACTGATCTAATGTGTCAATCGTCTTTCTAACTGACACGTTCCACAGCCCCAACTGTCCAATCTCATGTTGCTCCTACATGCACCCATTTCAAAACATCCTGCCTCCCTGTCCCGAAGCCGCATCCTTTGCTGTAATTATTTCTCAGCTCCATTCACCCTTTCCAGTGCTGACGATGTGCCCTGTTCGAAACGTCGACTCGACTGCTGTTCAGATGCTGCATGAGCAGCTGTGATTTTTCTTGCCAGATCCAGTTTTTTTTTTGTCGATTATGACTTTCCAGCACCTTCTGTCCTCATTATCTTCAATTTGTGATTTTCCTCATCCTTTTTAGGAGTTGTAGCACCTCTTCTCCAGAATCTACACACATGTTTTCTTGTTGCTTTCAAAATATATAAATAATACACTGCAAGAAATCACGAAGCAAGTTGGTCAAAAGTATTCATTTAGAAATAACAATAAATTGGTGACTGCCTTCCGAGAGGATTAGATGTAACATAATTCGTGGAATAGTGTTTGCTTGTGTCCAGAAATTCAACATCTACTGGGACCACTTGAACGGTAGTTCATACATTGTTCAGAGAAAATGTCATTCAAAGCCAATTAGATAAACTGTCGGATGGCCACGACAAAACCAAAAGACAAGAATTTATTCGACAGCCCTGACAACACGCGAGAAGGGATCAACAGGATAGAACCTGTTGGCGAGTTCGAAACCAAGAAGATTCGAAACATTGCTTCATTCAGAAGCCGGTCTAGAAAAGACTTCAACAGTTGAGTGAATATAAGTTTTCAATTGGAGAATGTTTAGCGAGTACAATGAGAACAGTTGTTTTCTCGTGCCAATGCGAACTGCTTGGAAGTAGAATGGCTAAGTGGAGTTGAATTTTCTGGAAATATGAGAAATGGAATGTTTACGGTCTTCTGCTGTCCACATTCGTAAGAAACTGTGCATTAAGAACTGAAAATGAAAATTAACGATGAAAAGCAGACTTAGCCCTCTGCTTGTGGTGTAGCATTGTTCAGAACAATAGGTTGTTTCTCAGGCTAAAATTGGCCAAAATAATAGATGGGGAGCTTATCCACGACCTTCGTTGGAGTAGTTGGAGTGGAGAGCTCAGTTTGAAGTACCAAATGCCAATTATTCATCTTCGCTATCTGAATTACTTAGTTAAACATTCTCCCAGTTTAATGAAAAAAAACTTTGCTATCAGAGCTAGATGTTTTCATGTCAGCATGTTCAAATATGAGAACACACTCCATGGAGTAGATGTGACTTAAATATTGACTCTAGCGTCAGAGATGTTGACATATTTCTGCACCAAAACAACACTACCATAGGTATCAAATCAAACTGAACAAAGGTGTGGTCAGGTAGGCATTTCCTGTCTGTCGACTCTGCCAATGGACCGCTTCAGGCCCGATGTAGGAATAGGACGTGGTGACATCTGTTCGCCAGTGGACCACTTTATCCTTGTTCACGATCTATAAACAGAAATTAATTTTGAACTTCTTAGCCATCAGCATGATAAGTGTTATATAATGCACAGGTTTGCTTCTCGAAAGAAAGAGCGAAATCTGATTTAATGAAGACGCAAATTCAAATTGTCCCTCCTCGACCAGAAGATAGATATCGCGATCAAATTGAATACAGAAAACAAGCAATGCTTTCTGGGAGTCAAGTAGTTGTACTGGAAGAACGGAAACATATATTCGGAACTCAGGTCCTATACCACTTCCACAGACAAAATGTTCTTAAACCGTGATCTTAATTCGACCTTCATGTCCACCAGTGTTGTAATAATGATCTGAACAAGTCATTACTTTGTTTTCTTTGATATTATCTCCTTCAAAATCAGTTTCTCTAGATTTTGAAACTAAAACCAAGCAATACTAATGCACCCTATTTCACTGCAAAGACCAGAAGAAGATCAATTTTTATGAGAACAGAAATAAAGGTACGCCCGTCTTTAGTGAGAAAACACAGTTACCATTTCGACTCCAAAAAAGTCTTCTTCGGAAGTCTTCACAATGACCAGGAAACAATAGACTCAAAATGAAAAAAAAAGAAGCCAAACTGCCGCGAATACACCACCCGCAAACGCAACAAGTCCTACCCGAATAAGCCATATTAGAACTATCAACATCAGTGGAGAACGGAGAAAAGCTTATTCTTCGGTTTTCAACCTGTTATGGCGTAGTTTGTAAATTCAGAATTATGATTAGTTTACAAAAAGCGGGATGAAAGCGGGATGTAGGATGTCTGAAAAAAGCAAGTGCGTGCTTTGCTTTGAAGAAGGTTGGCAGTGATGAAAATGGAAATTAACTACAGTAAAGGGGGCTTAATTAATACTCAGAATCGTTGCAGCACACAGGGACGCTATTCTATTTGTGAGGTTTCAGTTCAGCCATTTCATAATCACGACTGCTGTTCTCTTTGATTTCCATTCCAGGCTTAGGTGACTGCCTGATGGAAATTTGCACATTCGCCCAATTTCTGTGTGGTTTCTCTGGTTTGCATCAACATTCTAAACATTTGCAGGACATTTGGAATCTCCATTGAACGCTCACAGTTACAGAGACAGGGATGTGGAGAGGGCCTGGATAGGACATACTTCAGAGGATTTTTGTGAACCTAAATCGACAGAGTGGGGTAAGTCTGCTGTTTCCTGGGTGAGCTACATGGCCAGAGAGTGGTCAGAGTATTCTTCCCTGAGAGAGATACATTGACAGAGTTGGGTTAGTTGGGTTAGTTGCTCTTACCTGTGTCAGTTACGTTGATATAGTAGGGTTAGTCTGCCCTTCCCTGGGCGAATTTCTTTCACAGAGTGGTGACAGTCTGCTCTTCCCGTTTTGGGCTCAGGTTTCCAGCAACGGCAGTGTTTGTTTTATGTTAACGTTAATAATGTTTTGGAAAAAACCAATGACCAGCTAGCATCGGAAAATCCGTAGATGTACTGGTATACCAATACCTCTGTATCATCCTCGCCAACATTTTCATTTTCTGTAGCAAACACTGTCCAAAATATTTACTTAGTGTTTCCCCCCCATCTCCTCTGACTCCACACACAACTTCACACTATTATCCTTGATTGCCCCAAAATTAACTCTCGTCGTTCTTTTATTCCTGACATACAGATGGAAAGTCTGAGGGTTTACCCTGCTCTTATCCACCAACAACTTCTCATGTCTGCTCCTGGCTCGTCTCAGCTCTCTTTTTAGGTTTTTTTCTGACATCGTTGTAAACCTCGAGCGCTCTAATTGAGTTTTCAGTTTTGTCCTCACATAAGACTTCTAGTTCTTCATGATCAGGGATTCCAAATCATTAGTAAACTAGGGCTCTCGGGTTTTACATCTTCCTCCCTGCCTGATATGTCCATACTTATCTAGGACACACAGGAGCTTTTCCTTGAATAAGCTCCACATTTTTAATATGCTCACCCCCTACACTTTCCTACCACATTCTACGCTGCCTGAAACCTACCTCATTGCATCGTAATTTCCCTTATCCCAGCTGAAACTCTTGCTCTGTGGAGTACACCTATCCATTTCCATCACAAAGTTAACCTGAGAGAATTGTTATCGCGGTCTCCAAAGTGCTCACCTACTTCGAAATGTAATACCTGGCCAGGCTCATTACCCAGTACTAAATCTAAAGTGGCTTCGTCCCTTGAAGACCTGTCTACATACTGTATGAGGAAGCCCTCCTGGACACACTGGTCAAATACTGACCAATCAATAGTAGTCGTACTGTAGTGTTCCCAGTCAATATTTGGATATTGTCTTGAGAGTTCCAGAGTATTTCATTGTCCAAGAATCCAGATGAAGATTGGATTCCTCACGAACGGGAACAAGAATTCTTTCAATGTCTCAGATGAGTTCCTGTCCTGAGAACATCAGAGTCCATGTCCGGTCCTCTTCTCGGTCGGAGAGTTCACAATTCTTCATTCTCTGATACCATTTCCCAAAGAGTTTCTCAAGATTTCCAAAGCTGGAGCCTAGATTATATGGTTTGCTTCTTAAACATTTTTTCAACTGCCAATTGAAAATATTTTCACAGTATCTCTTCACAATCCCCTGGCTTGCACCATGGCCAGGGATGAGAAGTCCCGTTTGGTGGAGAGATTCCCGAGGCTGGTGAGTTTCACTTTGGAACAAAGGTGATTAAGTGGCAATTTTCTGTGGCTGTTTGTAATGATGGGAGAGGGAGCAGTGAGGAATGAGAACTTTGACGAGCAGGAGAAAGTGTTGCCACTAACCAGGGTCAGTGAACAGAGGACAGGGGTGAAAGGAATCTAATGAAAAGCAGCACTTCTGCTCAGGACGTTCCATAACAACTATAGAAACCCGATGCGTCGAGCAGTGTATCTGGAAAGAGAAACAGACGTAATGTTTGAAATATGAAACATTTCTGATGAAGAACGCAAGTTTCCCAAGTCTAATGAAATTACCGGCCTGGTTTGCAAAACAGTTTCTCTGCACTTGGAGCGAAAACTGCGCCAGAAGGAAGGCATTCATAACGTCGTCAGCAGGATTCGAACCTACGTGGGGATACCCCGAAGGATTTCTGATCCATTGCCTTAACCACTCGGCCATGACTACAGGCAGTGAATCGCGCTTGAGCATCAACCAAATCAGCCATAATCTCATTGAAAGCTGTCGCTGACATCATGGGCGAAATGTTTCCATTTCCTTTCATACCTTTGCTGTCATTTGTAAGGTGCTAGACACCAATGTAAAAGAAAAAAAGCACAAAGCTAGGAAAATATTTTTGCAGAAAAACTGAGGCCAAATAATTTATTGAAAGGAAAATCATTCTTTGCAATTTGCCAAATCTCTTTGCGAACATGACCAGCAGAGCTAATCAAGGGAGCTATTGATCTGAGTGTTCTTGGACATGAAACAAACAAAGGTTAGTGACATGTTCTGGCGAAAAAAATGGTCTTTCCTGATGGTTACAATGAAAGAGATAGTTCCCAATAAAATTCAGAAATTTTAGATGTAGATATATTTCGATGTGATAAGATTCACTTTCAGTCCCGAATTACCCCAGAGATGGAGGGGGCGAGTTACTTTTCTTCATTCTTCAACTCCTTAGCATGGAGGTACAGACATGAAACCGCTAGAGATGGAGTTCCTGAATTGGGAACCAGCGACACTGAAGGAACTCGGCAAAAGTGAGGACTGCAGATGCTGGAAACCAGATTTTAGATCCGAGTGATGCTGGAAAAGCACAGCAGGCCAGGCAGCATCCGAGGAGCAGGAAAGTCGACGTATCTGTTCCAGGCTTGCTGTGTTCCGCAGACAATTTTCGTTTCTGGCTCAGATTTCCAGCAATTGTAGCTATTTGTTTTTTGTTAACCTTCATGTTGTTTTGGACAAATCCAATGACCTGCTCACATCGGAAAATCCGCAGATGTACTGGGAAACCGATAAGTTTGCTGAACAATACAAACATTCCTTGAGCGGGAAAAGGATCCGGGCCACGGTGCTGAGAGTAGCGAATCCTCACAGGCAAATAACAAGACAAGGCGATAGATACTATCGTATTTGGTCGAAGTAAAACACCCTTTCTGAACATTTTCGTTGCAGATTATTTTCAACTTGTCTTCGAAGATTGTCAAAGTGTGAAAAGGTCATTCTGCCCATTGTGCATTGCGGCTAATCAGAGAGCCACCTATTCTCGTAACAGTTTCTAACTTTGGCCCAAAGTCTTGTGTGTACTAATGTTTCCAGTGCAAATGTCAATGAGGTTATCCTGTGTTCTTAAGTGGCACAATAATGGAGCATTTTCACAACGAATTGTGACTCTTTTGAGGAACTTATGCTCATTATCACCCACAGAGGGAGACACACAGGAAGATACCCCATGACTGACAGAAGTGCCCGTTGTGGTGAGCTGGAATTTGAAATGGATAACAGAAGAATTGCAAAAGGGTCACCCCAGCAGAATTGCGGATTGGGAGCGACAAGCCGGACCACGGATGAAGCGAGACACTCCCCACGACCCAGGTAGGGTACGAACCTACAATCTTTTGATCTGAAGTTAGACACGTTTTCTATTACGCCGCTGGCCCAAGCTGCCCATTTCGTTTCGGTGTGTAATGTCATGGACTTTCACGGAATCAGAATGAAAAATGTGGCCAACAGCAAAGACAATCACCAACAGTGCTTCATTTCGAAGCTTCCAATTTGTGAAGCAGTGCCTTTCACTGGCAAAGGAGAAACAGTTGTCCTCAGCTGCCTGCTTCAGGGTCGCTTCCTTCTCTGGTGGATGTTTTCATCGTTTTATTCACAGTCATGACGCGATTTCATGATCTACTCCAGTGCAAAAGTGTCATGGTGTCGTCCAAGCAAGACCCTGCAGAAACTCAGGGAGAGACTTCGGGTCATTTCGGCTCAGGATGTGGACTTAGGCGAGATGTGTGACACGTTTTATTGGCGCCGCCACTTCACTGCAAATTAGCGGCTCAAAACGAGCCGTTGTTAGCATCAGCTTGATCTGTCACTTCCTGCCGTGCATTTGCAAAACAACATCAGATGGAACCCATCCGGCCCAGGGATTTTTTCACACTCTATTTTCACACTCTGCAGTAATTCTAATAACTCTATCTTGTAAACCTCAATCTCTTCTAGTCTGGACGCCAGTATCTCTGCATCATCCTCGCCAACATTTTCATTTTCTGCAGCAAACACTGTCCAAAAATATTTACTTAGTGCTTCCCCCCATCTCCTCTAACTCCACACACAACTTCCCACTATTATCCTTGATTGTCTCAAAATTAAATCTCGGCATTCTTTTATTCCTGACATACCTATGGAAAGCCTGAGGGTTTACCCTGATCTTATCCACCAACAACTTCTCATGACTGCTCCTGGCTCGTCTCAGCTCTCTTTTTAGGTTTTTCTGACATTGTTGTAACCCTCGAGCGCTCTAACTGAGTTTTCACATTTTTTCGTCACAAAAGACTTCTTGTTCTTCTTTACCAGGGATTCCACTTCCTTAGTAAACCACGGCTCTCGCGTTCTATATCTTCCTCTCTGCCTGTCATGTCCATACTTATCTAGGACACACAGGAGCTTTTCCATGAATGAGCTCCACATTTTTAATGTGCTCACCCCCTGCAGTTTCATACCACATTCTAAGCTTCTTGAAACCTACCTAATTGCATCGTAATTTCCCCTCCCCCAGCTGAAACTCTTGCTCCGTGGAGTACATCTATCCCTTTCCATCACGAAAGTTAACCTGAGAGAATTGTGATCGCGGTCTCCAAAGTGCTCAGCTACTTCCAAATGTAAAACCTGGCCATGCTCGTTGCCCAGTACTAAATCTAAAGTGGCTTCGTCCCTTGAAGGCCTGTCTACATACTGTGTCAGGAAGCCCTCTTGCACACACTGGACTAAAACTGACCCATCTATAGTAGTCGTACTGTAGTGATCCAAGTCAATATTTGAATATTGTCTTGAGTGTTTCAGAGTATTTCATTGTCCAAGAGTCCAGATGAAGATTGTATTTCTCACGTACGGGAGCGAGAATTCTTTCAATGTCTTAGATGTTTTCCTGTCCCGCGAATATCACAGTCAATGCTCCGTCCTCAACTCGGTCTGAGAGTTCACAATTCTTCATTCTCATCTGATTCCATTTCGCAAAGAGTTTCTCAAGATTTCCAAAGCTGGAGCCTAGATTATATGGTTTACTGCCTGAACATTTTTTTCAACTGCCAGTTGGCAATATTTTCACAGTATCTCTTCACCATCCTCTGGCTTGCACCATGTCCAGGGATGAGAAGTCCCGTTTGGTGGAGAGATTTCCGAGGCTGGTGAGTTTCACTTTGGAACTTCAATTGCGAACCACCTCCCTCCCCTTCCTGGACCTGTCCATCTTCATTAATGTCGACCGACGTGACACTAACATTTTTTGACAACCAAACCAACTCCCACAGCTACCTGGATTACACCTTTCCCAACCTACCTCCTGCACAATTGCCATCACGGATTCCCAATTCCTCTGCCTCCGACTTATCAGCTCCCAGGAGGACCAATTCCACTACAGAACACACTAGATGGCCTCCATCTATAGAGACCGCAATTTCCCTTACCACGTGGTTAAAGATGCCCTCCAACGCATCTTACCCACATCCCACCTATCCGCTCTCAAAGCCCATCTCTCCAAACGTAACAAGGGCAGAACGCCCCAGGTGCTCACCTTACACCCTACCAACCTTTGCATGAACCAAATCATCTGCCGACATTTCCACAACCTAAAAACAGACCCCGCCGCCAGGGATATAATTCCCTCCCCACCCTTTTATTCCTTCCGCAAATAGTGTTCTGTCCGTGATTCCCTGGTCAGGTCCTCGCTTTGGAGCAGAAAGATGTGAAGCTCGTGTGCTTCTTTGAGATGTTGTTGGAATGTTTTGCAGAGCTTGGCAGTGGGAACCTCACAGTTCTGGGTAACATCCTTAGAGTTGCTACTGTTGTGAAGTGCTTCTGTCCTGTGGCGGTTGGAATTGATTTAGTTTCATTCCCGCTGGGTCCGGTTGTTGGCATTGCAGATTGGATCCTGGTCAATGTGTTTATTGATGGAATCCATGGATGGGTGCCCTGCTTCTAGAAGTTCTCTGGCTGAATTTTGTTTGCCCTGCCCGATTACTGTTGTGCTGTTCTCATGGAATTTGTGATGCTTGCTGTCTGTACGTATAGCTGCTAGGGACAGGTGGTCGTGGCAATTAGTGACGGCCATACAAATTCTTTGCTTACAATATGTATACCACAACCTCATTCCCAGATGTCTGTCACAGTAAATTGTCAACTAGGATATGCCACAAAGCAATTTAAACAGCAGGCTTTCCTTTATTGAAACAATTTTCAGAGAAATGATAGCCAGACTCCTCTGAACACTCGGATTTAGGACAGAACATAAACCAATAGCCTCGCTGTGGGAAACTCACCAGAAAACAATATCCGATGCCCATCTTGTGCAGGACACATGTGTTTGTCAAGATTCCACGCAGGCACTGCACGAATCACTATATAGGAGAAACTCTCGGACAACTAGCGAGCTGCAATCATGAACTTCAACTAGCCCGTATTCGCCACGGGCAGCTGTTCTTGTAGTTGTATGCAGGGCATTGAGTGTTTCTGATTCAGGGGCTTGGACCGTCTGTAGCACTGGTTACTTCCTTGTGTGTGCTAACCACTGTTGGAACGTATGTAAAACTCGATTGCTCATTGAGAAGTACATCCAAAATAGTAGCCGAGAGAAGCATTTTGGTAGTGGTTCTGGTGCTGTTCCTGTCATGCCTTCTGGAACTGGACTTACTGTGTGCATCCTGACGGTTCGGTGCATGCTTCCATGATCGTATTGTGGACAGAAACCTGCGTTTTAGCTGCAATAAGGTGCGTTTGCAAACCTGGTACACCTCCCTGGATTTTGTTATCTCTTATTGTGTGCAATTGCAACACAGGAAATTATTAATTAACATTGGAAGGTGACAAACGGAGGCGTGTGAAATACCACGGTATTAGTGACATTTATCCAAAAGTTCCATATTTCTCTGATTCAGAAGATAAGGATGTAAAAGGAAAGGCTGTGGCACTTGGGGCTGTTTTCAATGGAGAAAAGAAGGTTTAGGGGTGACTTAATAGACGTGTACAGATGATTAGGGGTTGAGATTGGGTTGACTATGAGAACCTTTTTCCACGGATGGAGTCAGCGCTTACGAGGGGGCATAGCTTTAAATTAAGGGGTGATAGGTATAGGACAGATGTTAGGGTTAGATTCTTTACTCAGCGAGTCTTGATTTCATGGAATGCCCTGCCTGTAGCAGTGGTGGACTCTCCTTCTTTATGGGTATCTAAACGGGCATTGGATAGGCATATGGAGGATAGTGGGCTAGTGTAGTTTAGGTGGGCTTCGATTGGCGCAACATCGAGGGCCAAAGGGCCTGTACTGCGCTGTATTTTTCTATGGTCTACGTTCTAAAATTTGTTTGTGTAGAAACGAGGAACAGTGAGGAAAGAAGTCATCAGCAGGTGTAGCTGACAAGTGCACTCGCAGTAACCAATACATACAAGGAAAAAATACTACATGTGAGTGATAAAAGATGGTAATAGTTACGGGTGATCTTAGTTTCCCATCTCTCACTCACGGTTCAATGGAAAAAAAAAGTTTGGATGATAATAACCAATAAATCATATGTGTCCCAGAGAACAATGCGAGCCATATTTGGGTCATCGATTAGTTTACAGGTGACTTGGTCTCTGTCTTTTCTTGGAAACCATCTCCTTTGTTGTGACCATCAGGAAATTCATGATGTTTGACATAAAGAAAATTAAGATTATGTCAGTAATCTTTGTTTCATGCCCACGTACAATCAGACGAAAAGCTCCCTTGATCAACTCTGCGAGTCATGTGAGCAAAGAAATCTGGAAATCTGCCAAGTGTGATTTTTCTCTCAAAAAATAATTTTGACTCAGTTTGACTGAAACCACCTCTTCCTAAAGTTGTGCTTTTCTTCTTTTAAAATGGTGTCCGTCATCTTCCAAATGACGGCAAAGCTATGACTGCAGATGGAAGCAATGTAGCACATTAAGTCTGCGACAAAATTCAATGAGATCATGGCTGATTTGGTTAATTCTGAAACCCCTTTTTCAGCCTCATCTCCGTGATCCTCCATGTCAGTCTATCTTAGCCTTGAACATACCTCGCCTTCACAGCCCTCTGTTGTTAGGAATCCCACCGATTTGCTACCCTCTGAAAGAGTGAATATCCTCCTTATCATTTTCTTAAATGTTTGATTCCTTCACCTGTGAGAACGCCCTCTCGTCCCAATTTCTCGCGGGTGTACATCAGAGCAGAATAAGCCCCTAAAGGTAGATCTGCACACTCCTGTGCGACTGTGTGTTTGAAACATTTTCATATTTCGACCTCTGATTAAAAATAATAAACGTGATTTGCACATCAGAATTGCCAATGGCGAATTTTTTCAAGGACACTTCAATGGCTGTAATTCTACTTGCAGTGAAAGGGCTGGACAAATGTCAGCCCATTTTCCTTTCTCGATCCAGTGCTGTGTTTATTCACCTTCCTGTGCATGGAAATGGATCCTACTCATCCACTTGATCTCTCATCGATATGTGTGAAATTCAAATTGATCCCCCAGCATCCTCCTCCGTTCGAAAGCAAGAGAGTGTGACAGCGAATCCTGGGGTACAAAAAAAAACAAATCTTGGTGTTTCAGGTTGGAATTTTCCATTACATATGACATGCAAATACAACATTGCGCGCGTGTAGTCATGGCCACATGGTTCAGGTGATGGATGAGAAATCCATTGGGGATTCCCTCCGCAGGTTCGATTTCTGCTGACTCTGTTTTCAGTGATGTCATTCAGGACGAATTCTCACTCAAATTTCAGAAATCCCGTCTCAACAAACGAGTCCAGACAATTGATTAGACTTGGAAAACTCAAGTTATTAATCACATATGTACCACACTTAAAACATTATCTTAGTTTATCTTTCTCAAATACTGCTAGACACTTCGAGATTTTGCGGTATTCCTTGAAAGTCCTGTGCAGAAGTGCTGCTTTTGAATAGATTCCTTTTACCTCAGTCCTCCATTCACTAACTCTGGTCAGTGGCACCACCTACCACCCGCTCCCACGCCCCCCCCCCCGCCCGCCCACGTTCGTCGAAAAGCCAATCCGCACCAATCCTTCTCCCATAATTATAAATAGCCGCAGGAAATTGCTTATAAACCATCTTTGCTCCACAGCAAAACACACCAGCATCGGGAATCTCTCCACAAAACGGGAGTTTTCATCCCTGGGCATGGTGAAAGACAGCCGATTTTGTAGACATTTTGGGAAAATGTTGTCATTTGTCAGGTGGGAAAATATTAAGTAAGTAAAGCACGTCACCCAGTCTTCAGCTTCGTGAATCTTCAGAAAATCTTTGGGAAATGGAATCAGAGGAGAATGAAGAAGGGTGAACTGTCGGACTGACCGGAAACAGTCAAGACAACTTTCCCTTCTTTAAGAGGACGGGATATTGACTCTGATGTTCTCAGGACATGAACGGATCGGAGATATGGAAATAATTCTCGGTCCGGTACATGACGAATACAAACCTCATCTGGACTCTGGGACAATGAAAATACTCGACACCACACAAGACACTGAGAGCCTCGAAGGGACATGTTCCCGATTGGAAGAGAGCTGGTTCCCAGTGTCATGGTTGTGTCTGTAGTAGATGGGAACAGACTGATCCCATGTCTCCATTATGAATTTCCCAATCTTTATTTCGAAAAAGTACAACTGATAGAGGACAGTTGTCGTTCTGGGAATGGCTGCCTAAAGTTGGAGGTCCATCACAAACTGCTTTCGAGGATCGTCCAAGGTGTTAGGTTGCAAGTTTCAGCTCATTCGACTGTGAACTGAAATATTACTGGTCCAATAGCCCCAGGGCGACAGCGACTGAGGTTCGTAATGCATCTGTTTTCTGTGCTGCACCGTTTCGAGTTTCTAATGGGGTCAGAAAAATGTTTTTCAAACAGAAACCTTTGGTATGACGAACGATAAAAGTGTTTCTACACTGCTTTAATGGTTAATGTAAAGAACTGTGGATTCTGGGAATCTGAAGCAAAAACAGAAAACTAAACAGTTTGGCAGTGCCTGTGGGAGATGAACGAGTTGAAATATTTGTCTCTGATTCTCTCTGAATAGACGCTGTAGGATCTGCTGAGACTTTCCTGGTATTTCTGTTCGTGGTTTTAACTGAATGCCCATTCCATCTATAAAGATGATACAACCAAACCCACCACAAACCAAAGTTAAGGAATAACACCTCAGTATCTCGCTCCACCGCAAGCCCAAGGATAACTACACGATCCTGCACTTCTCCAGCTTCCACCGTAAATATATTAAAGAAGCCATATCGTAACGACAAGTGCTACGCCTGCACAGGAACCGCTCAGATGAGGAATAATGAGACAGACACCTGAAGATTTTGAAGGATATCCTCATGATGACCGGGGTACATGTTGAACTGATTCGCCAGTTGCGGAGTACCACAGTGAAAATGTGCTGTGAACTCGTCAGAAGACGGACAGAGGATGCGACTAATAGAGTATCTTTCATCGTCAGTACTTTCCTGGAGTGCAGCACTTTCTTCACAGGATTCAACATGTCACCGATGATGGTGAGCATCACATTAAGAACAACCCCATGACTTCACCTCTCATCTTCAAACACCCAAGCAAATTATAACATGCAACCGTTTACAGTAAACTACTCAGCCTTCACACATCATTAACCACAACACCACAGCACCATGCCTTCGCAACTTCTGCAAGACATGGAAACGACCATCATCCGTTGGTACACCACGCACCACGTACACGACAGGTACTCATGTGACTCAGGCAATGTTGTTTGTCACATAAGCATCAGGCAATGGGACCACAAGATACCCACTAATGGTATATAGGCGAGACCATGCAAACGGTCTGCCAATGGATGAATGGTAATGGCACAACAATTGCCAGACAGGATTATTCACACCCAGTCGGGGAAGAGTTCAGCAATCAAGAATATTTGGTTTTCAATCTTCGACTAAACGTCGGGCAATGCGGCTTTTGAGATACACAACAACGAAAAATCTTCAAACAGCATTGGATAGTCAACTGCCTTAGCCGTGGTGATGGCATCCACAATGATGTTCGGTTCATGTCACACAACATGTAACCCACCACACTGTTCTGTATCCGTGAAATCTTCCTTATTGTTCTGTTTTCACACCATCACCGTGACCAGTTGTCATGGTCTCTCTACGTTAATCACTTTGCTCAATATTGGTTTACTGATAACTTGTGTCAGACTCGC
The DNA here is from genome assembly GCF_020745735.1 of Hemiscyllium ocellatum. NCBI lineage: Eukaryota > Metazoa > Chordata > Chondrichthyes > Orectolobiformes > Hemiscylliidae > Hemiscyllium > Hemiscyllium ocellatum. The sequence continues at coordinate 5,154,487 of NC_083418.1, forward strand.
GGCATGTGACTCTAGCCTAATAAAAATCAGAAGAACTGGGAATGTTGTAAATCAGGAGCAAGGGCAAGGGTTACTGGGCGGGGTGGGGGAACGGGACTGCGACATCGTGGCGAAGGTAGCAGGTGTTTCGCTGGTCTGGGGATATCTGTGGAGAAACATGAGTTCTAGTATTTCGGATCTGGAGACACTTCCGCTGGTGTTTTTTTTGTGTGGAGCTGTTTTCCAGTTGCTTCGTTTGTGTTCCATGTCATTCCAGTGCTTTGATTTGTCTCCAGTACGACCTTATTTTAACGTTTTGTAATTATCTCTCTACCTCACTTTATTGTATCGTAGGTCATCGATTCTGTTAGCATTCAATTATTGACACGTTACTCACACTGTCTGACACTCTTGTTCACCTGCAGAGACTAAGTCTTTGACACTCTGATCACACAATTTCCATGATGTTTTGATCTAACTGCCCTTGATCTCTGTTCCCATACATTTTGTGTTCTGTGTTATTCCCTCTCACTTCATCTGACGAAGGGCCTATGGTCCGAAATCTTGTTATTCAAATAAACATGTCCATGTATAAACTGGTGTGATTTACGAATTTGTCCATCTCAGTCCAAAACCGCAACCTCCACAGCAGGTACACGGGAACACCACCACGCGAACGTTCCCCTCCATACTATGTTCTAGCTCATTTAATCCTTTTGCCACATGTAATTCTGAACTTGTTGTTGTTCGTGAAGAAATCTTAAGGTTCAAGTGGTTCTTTTGTAATGTATGTACTTTGAAATGTGGTTCATTTTCAAGGACAAACGTACTTCAAGGGACGATATATGCTTCAAAGCTTTGCCTGAGTTGTTTAAGTGTCATTTATCTTGAACCCAGAGAGCTGACGGAAGAGTAAACATGCTTTGCACTTCTACCACACAGTGCCAGGGACCCAGACTGTGGATACTGCCTGTCTGGTGCTTGCATTCCTCCCATGTGAGTTTTCCTCCCACAGTATGAAAGCTGCGTAGTTTCGGTGGATTGGCAAATGGAAAATACCAACGTGTCCAGGTATGTGGAGTTAAGGTTATTTAGCTGTGAGAAACTATAAGGGGATCGATTAGTAAGTGTTTCTTATTGGAATAATCTTCAATGCTTTGGTGTGGACTTGATAGTCTGAACGGCCTACTTCCACACAATAGGGATTTTATGAAAATTTACGACAAATGTCCCTGCTGTCCGAAGTCTCCTCATATCCCTTCGCTTACTTTGCTTTCGGATATCTGCATGGTCAATTTTGGTGCCATTTATTGTGTCTCAAATGGTCAGCGCATTTCGCTGAAAGATTGTTGGCTCGAGCCCACCCAGGGCACAGAGCCACAAATATTTCGGATCAAGCATTGACACCGACCATGTGACGACACTGTAACCATGATTCACCCCGAGTCCGCAGGGAGGAAGACATTTACTTGTAGCAGAATGCGACACCACATTCTCCAAGCCCCCGATGTCAACAGAAAACGGCCACTGCAACCTGATTTAGCGGCTTTCTACCTAGTCCTGGGACACAGCTAATGGAAGCTCCTTCCTCAGTAACTGCTCTTCCTATGTGAAAGGTTCAAAACTTACATTGTAAATTGGAAACGGCTTCAGGACATTGGAAGACTGTCCCTGTTCTTGAAACGTGTTATAAGCAAAACTCCTGTCAAGACAATAAGAAGTGATAAAACTTTTAGGCAGGAAGAATGAAGAAAGTGTTGATTGTGACGACTGTTTCGTCAACAGATGGGAAATTCACAACACTGTAAACAGAAATGATTGTGTTTCTTGAGGTAATTTATCGACTGCCAGAAGTACTGTGAATCACTTCGGCGACATAAATATGTTGTTAAAAATACGAAAATATTCAGTTAGAACCTTAAACCCGGGACAAGTGCTAAAGAGTTTGTTATGTTTTGAAGGGGCAACAGAAATGAAAGGCGTGATTGGGAGTAATGAACTACATCTTAACAAATTGCTCTGCCTGGTGAATTATGCTCGGAGGGAAATGGCAAACTGATCCGTGGTGTGATATGCTTGATGGAATCAATCGGTGCACTGTGAGATGCTTAATCTGAGGGTCGTTTGTTCGATGCTCACAATGGGCGCTTTTAAGGTTTACTAGAATTCCGGCTCTTTTTTCCACATATGCAGCCTTGTAAACCAATGCAGGCGACTGTCCTTGCTGCTTTCGTTGACACATCTGTCCTCCTGCTTTTGATGACACGTCGTTTTCTGAGTGAACATCGTCTCCATTTTACTGGAGGCGCCAGAGACAACTTTACCAGTGCAGCCGAAAATACTAAGAATGATGTCCCTTTCAAAACGAGAGATTTCACACCAACCGTGCACCAGCCAAAGTGTTCAAAGACACAGAAAGCAAATGGCCATTTCCTCTGGGTCTGAGAGAGACGGCTCAATGTCACATGTATCCTGGACCAAAATAAATTGATTCAGAATGTTCTGATGGAAAACTAAGGGAACTCTCCTTGAACGTTTTGCAATTGCTATTTTTGTGTTTAACGTAATGAACAGTTTATTGGCAGTAACGAGGGTGGGGTTGGGCACGATTTTGAGGTTTTACTGTGGGACAGAAGTGATCAGTTCGAACACGTAAGTAAAATATCCCCAGAACATCCTGTGTTTCTGAACCAACAAATGAAATTGCTGGAAAATCTCAGCAGATATGGGAGCATCTTGGAAATGAAAACGTATTTAAGACTTCGGGCAGAGTGACACTTCTTTTTCCATGTTCATCTCCCTCTGCCTTTGCACGCCTTTCCTTTTTATTGAATGTCTTCTAACTTCCAACTTTATATTAAGCCACGAAGCAGATAATTCACCACGAAGGTATACAGAAAAGCCACACACACACAGACCAAGCGCTGAACTATGAAAGCAACCATCCCAACACACACAAACGAAGTTGCATCAGGACATTATTCAAAAGGGCCACAACACATTGCAGCACACCTGAACTACAAAAAGAGGAAGAAGAACACCTATGCAAGGTATTCAATAAAAACGGATACCCACGCAATTTCATTGACAGATGCCTCAGGGAAAGACAACGAAATGTGGACATGCCACAACCCAAAGGACTGGCCACACTCCCGTACATCAGGAACATTTCAGAACTGACTGCCACACTGCTGCGACCACTAGGACTCATAACAGCACACAAACAAACAGTCACTCTCAGACAACAACTCACCAGAAAAAAAGGGCCCGATACCCAGCATGAGCAAAACCAACGTGGTTTACAAAATCCCATGCAAGGACTGCACAAAACATGACATAGGACAAACAAGATGACCGCTAACAACCCGCATCCATGAACACCAACTGGTCACGAAACGACACGACCAGCTATCCCTAGTAGCCATACACTCAGATGAAAAAAGCATGAATTCGATTGGGAGAACACCACCATTATAGGACAGGCCAAACAGAGAACAGCCAGGGAATTCCTAGAAGCATGGCACTCCTCCACGAATTCGATCAACAGACACATCGACATAGACCCTATATACCGACCACTGATTCAAACCAGTATAAATGCCGGAGAAATCAGCACAGAAGCGCTTCACAGGAGGCTCCCAAGCACTGAAGATGTCACCTAGAAAGGGGACGAAACGTTTGCAAGAAAAACTCCCAGCTCGGTGAACAGAACCACAACAACGAGCACCCGAGCTACAAATCTTCTCACAAACTTTATATTAAGCTTCGCTTTTATTACTTCCTGTTCACCCATTTTCCCAGTCTCCAATTTTGTATACGATCTGTTCCTTCTCCGACTTTGCCCAGGACGTCGAACTGATCAAATAACTCTGTTTCTATTTCCTTAGATATCAGATGGCCAGAGACTGCAAGGCATAAGAGGGCGGTTTGTGCTTTCAGACCATTAGTCTACTCCGCCATTTGATCATGGCTAATATCATTCTCAAACACATTCTCCATCCTCTCCCTGTCATACTTACTCCCTCTGAATTTAAGATGAAGTTATTTTCCCAGAGTGGGTCCGAATCCACCCAAACCCCTCCACATGTGTTCGCAGCTGTTATACCGTGCCTATATGTGATCGAGCTTCGATTGACTCCTGCACGGCAACCAGGCCTGTTCTGAGCAATTCATTCCCCACTGCAGGACAGCTCCAACTCGTTTCTGATCCCACTGTGTTTCTGCAGTGGAGACTTGTGTGTGAAGATAGCAGGAGGAAATTGCTTTCTGTCCTTGTCAGTATAACGTACTCTGAATATACCTGCCCATTCCAGCTGTTGTGGGGAAAGGAAATACAAGTCCAATTAATTGCCAGATACGGTTTTATTCGAGATGTATTCTTCTTTGTTCTGAATATGCATGGATGTTCCAGCACTGATGATCTGGCAGGAGCTGATCTTTTCTGGAGAGTAGCTGTATCAGTTTGTGCGAAAGTGGCCCAGTTCAGAGCTGAGAAGAAACATTATTATTCCCTCTCTAAAGATGACAATCTTTCACATCGTGATGGATGTGGCTTTAGTGCAGTCTCATCAGCAAAGGGTTTTGTTTTAATTGAGTCTCCCAATACTACTCTAGTGGTGAAGAGAAATATAATTCCAAATAACTGCTGCGTGAATTTCTTTTCAAGTTTCTCTTCGCAGTGGTATTGAATATGCAGTGATGCCTACATCCCTGCTGGCCATCCTGTTTCAGAGTGCAATTATGAACTTTCCTCTTCCTCGGCGCTGCAAGGAAAATTATCTGAGCCTTTTCGGCTTCGCCCTACTGTCCAAATTCTGCAAACCATGCAACATGTTTGTCAATAATTCCTGAGCATTTCTATGTGATATTCTTTATTTTTTTCAATCATTCTAAAAACCGGACATCAGTCTACGCGAAACAGAAAGATAATACGTTGAGCTGGTACCAATTTCAGGCCTGTGTGAAGGTTAGCAGGCACGGCTGCACTGCCGTGATATCAGTGCTCTATTCGTGTAACACTTGGAACATCCTGGGTTCAAAGCCAGTCAAGAGCAATTTCTTTCCCTTGGTGGTAGCCTTTTGATTGACAGGAAAGTAGCGTTCGTGCTGTTGTTCTCATCAGGAAACCTCACTTGCTCACCCATATCAGGTGCCATGTTAAAAGGAATACAGTTCCGATTAATTGCTTTGTAAAACTTTGTTCAATTTCTCTCCTCAGATAAAGTGATGACTGGAGATATTGAAGTGCTTTTGCCAGAACCACTGTTTCTCCTGCAGCTCTGATGCTGCCTGACCTGCTCTGCGTTTCCAGAACCACACTCTCGACTACCTTTCTCTTCTCCCTGCTCAAATATGTGCATCAATTTGAACACCTACTACGGCCGTCCACTTTAAGTGCACAGTTACCAGGCACTGATCATTTCTGTACCAACAGAACCACATTTGCTTTCCATGCAAAGGTGGCCTGGATCAGCAAAAATGAGAGCACTCATTTGCTTCTGTCACAGCAGGCACTGGATTCATGATGTACTTCTCTGTCAAATACATCCCAGAATAGGCTCTGATGCACTTCATTTGGACGTTGTCTGGCGTTTCTCAACCTCTGTGAACCAAAAGCATAAATCCTAAATCATATTTGGCGCAGTTCACCTATTCAAGTTTCGAAGCTGCAGGCACGGTTGCAGTTCATTCAGTCAACAGCAGGGATGGAAATATTTACAGACTTAGATGAACTGTTGACACTTGCTCTCATTCAGTTATTAATATTAACCTTTGGCTGAAATCTAATCCATGTTGTAACTGGAAATTAGCAAATCGTAGACGGGCTGCCGAATGGCATTGTGGGCAATTTGTTTTCTTTTTATCACAGAGTTGCAGGCAAGTATGACAGCAAGGGAAAGGAATGCAAGTCAATTGCAGCTCTGGTGAAACACCTTCTCTCTGATTCAGTCATCAACAAGAAACGTGAGTGCGACTGAAGAGGGAAAACTTTTCATACCTCGAAAAAAGAACAATCACGAACAGTGACCACCGCTTTGACATCTCACATCGCCATCGACATTCCTTGAATATGTGTAGAAATTGATTTTTGTACACCCCAAAGTAAGAGCTGTTTGATTTACCGACAATATGTGAGTTGCATCTCCTCCATTCCCACACAGATTTCCAACTTAGCTTGCAGCCAGGCGACAGTTGCTCATAGCTCTGCTGGAAAAATGCACCATTAAGTAGAATTACAAGGAAAGTCGCAACTCCTATAGGCAACGTGTTTCGAATAGCCTCGCTACGTGTTCTGCCGTTCTCGTATTCCAGTGTTAAAACAGTTTTTCATTTCATCCGAGCAGCAGGAGATTCGGCGTTTCTGGCAGGAGTACTTTATCACCTCCAGTGCTCGTTTTATCTGAGGAGAGCAACTGAACAAAGTTCCACAAATCAACTAATCGGAATTGCATTCCTTTTTATCATGGTTGCAGATACGTGCATGCATATTCAAAGCCAGGTTTGCTGATTAGAAAAACAATCAGGAAGGCTCAGATGGAGGAATTCCCCTCCACCGCTTATTCTGCAAAACTGCTGCAGTTGCTGTGAGTTGGCTGCAGGGAATCAGAAGGCGCACGCTCCAGTGTATCTGATTTTTGCCTTTGTGCTCAGTTGGCTGAGCAATCTGAGACTCTGGTTTCAGGTTCCACTTGTCAAGAAGGCTTGGGTTTGCATCTCTGCGCTGCCACTGGTGCTAATGGATTAGCCTGGCAACGTTTTGCAGGGATGAGTTTTGTTGAAGTTGAACACAAAATGAAAAGTCTTTTCGTCTAAACCATGCTGTGATGTGGCTGAGCACAAAGCAACCACCACGTCAGTGTCCACACTGTTTCCCCTACTGCTGTGGTTATCACATTTGCCTCCAGCTCGAAAGGCCCCCGACTTAATCGGGGACCCAAGCAGGCTGCGTCAGGTTTTGATATTCCAGACAGTTGCGTTGTTCACCATTTTCTCTGAAAGTGAATGGAGACAGTTATTTCACTGTTGATGTGAAATCAGATCCAGCATTGAATTCACTCGCCGTTATCTGTTGTTGTGGCGAAAAGGAGGGCAATCGCGATGTAAAACTTGGTTACATTTATCAATTCCATCATTTCGGTCTTGGTGACGGAGGCTGGTTATCGACCCTCTCGATCCGGTGGAGCCCCGAGTGCACTGATAACCTAATCCAATCGGAACTGTAATTATTCATCTTCATTTTTTATGGCGCATTATTATTTTCCTCTAATTTATGTTACTTGAGCACTTTTCGGAAAGTAGTGCTGCACTAAGACGCCAGTACTTTTGAATTGCCTCTCTCTCATTTGTGTGAGCAGTTCATGACCCAGGCGACTCGCTCGACCTCACAGACAGCATGTATGCTTCGTTGTATCGGAAACAAATTCTCATTGTCAGTCCTGCTTCTGTTCCACGTTAAGTGTTGACAATGTTTGGATTCGCTGGGAAGCTGAACGGGTAACACGGTTCGTGAGGTATTTTCCTCAGCCAATTGTCCACAAAGAGAACTTGGAATTGTGTCTGGACGAATTGTCATTGGCAGTCTAAGACCGGAAAACCTTCATCTATTGCTGGATTTGAACCAAATATCTTCCAGAAAACTAGCCCCACGCTGAGCGCGTGATGAGTTTCCTATATTTCTGTCAATAACCTATTAAAACTACTGTTCGCCACTACAGCATCTCAGAGAGGCGCAGGATGTAAACAGACCCTCCGCTGCAACTCGTCCCTGCTGACCAGATATTCGAAATTCATCTCAACCATTTGCCAAAATCTGTCCTTTATCCCTCTTCACCCTTCCTGTCTATATACCGATCCACATGCCTTGGAAATTTTGTGAGTGTACCAGACTCCGCCACTTTGTCTGGAAATTCATTTCTGTGTACAAACAAATGTCTCTCAGATATCTTTTAAATTTTACAACTCTCACCTCTAGTTTTGATATTGCCTGCCTTGTGAAGAAATATTCATTGACGATTTTGTCTACATGTCTCCGTCATGAGTATATAAACTTCTGTCAGCCCATCGCTGAGTACTCAAGCTTTGGGTCAATTATCTTAGCCTCCTCAGTTTCACTCTGCATTCCAAACCCTGCAAACCTTGCAACATCCTCGCAAATGTTATTGAGCTTTGGTCAAGTTCGTCATAGAATGTGCATGGGGAACAGTGCCTGAATTAAGGAGATGCTGAAACACTCGTTATTAAAAACGTGGTTGTGCGGTTTTGTGCGGCAGCATGATGGAGCGGTCGAAAGCGTTGTGCTTAAACTATACACTCATTAGATTGAATCCCACCACCACCAGAACCACGTGTGAAGTAAGGTACTCGGTTCTTTTTGAAAGACCTTTGCAGGTTGTGATGTTGGGATATGAGCCCATAATCGCCTATTTATTGACAAAACCGTCAACTAAATAAGCCACATCGACTGCCCAAACTCGACTTTTCAAAACCATATGTACATTTATTTAACCATTAGATCACAGGATCTCAGACACTTTTTTTTCTTTTTCACAGTAACTCAATGAAAATTTAAATCAACGATTGCTATTGCAGAAGCACTCACAGCTGGATATTCTCCACTGAAAATGCACAGTAAGAGACAATCTTTTATTCCTTTTATTCGAATCTGACGCCTTCGCCTGTTTTAAATTGTTGGATAACGAGGATGTGTCCACCCTCTCGGTGCCAATCAACCGCCTTAATCTGCGCAGAAGGTATGCCACACCAGGAAGAATGACATTGGATTGAAGACACAGTTCGTAGAATCAAAAAATTGTTATGATGGAAAAGGACACGCATTGAATATCGATGACGTGAAGGCATAGGAGCAGAAGTTGCGTAATTGAGCCCATTGGGTCTTTGTAACATTTCAATCAGGGATGTTCAGTTTCTCAACACTCGTGTCCTGCCTTATGCGCGTTATTTTTGTTTCCCTTGATACTCATTAACCTCTTTGTGTCTTAAATATACGCTTTGACCTGGCTTCCTGCCCCTTCCGTGCAAATGAATTACCTTGATTCACCAGTCGTTGGCTGAAGACGTTTATCCTCCTCTCCGTTCTGAAAGGTCTTCCCTTTATGCCAAGGCTATGCACTCGGTCAGGAGTCTCTACCAAAAATGAAAATACCTTTCCAACAACTACAAATCTCCTTCGCTCCGTTCTCATAGTTCTTCTCGTTATGCCAAGATTGTGAACTCTGTTAGGAGTCTCTCCCAAAAATGCAAATACCTTTCCAACATCGACACTGCAGTATTATTTATGCTTGAATAAGATTCCCTTTCATCCTTCCAAATTACATCAAGTATAGATCCACAGCCTTCAAACATTGCCCAAATGTGAAGCTTTCCATTCCTGGGACAATTCTAGCGAACCCCATCTGAAACGTGCCTGGTGGCGATTGTTAAATGAGAATCATTACATCTGAATGTCTCCTGATTTTTCGCCTTAATTTTGCACACTGTTTCTTTCTGCGTAATCATCCAACACTCTTGAATGCCTCAATTGGTTCTTTTGCCAGAATAATTCCATCTCGTGCATTTCATTCTCTAACTTCACACAATTCATGTTCAAAAAATTATTCATGGGATGATTATGTGGCTGGCTAGGTCAGCATTTATTATCCATCCTTAATTGCTCCGAAGACACTGAGTTTCAACGAGGATTTTGTCGATCTGGAATAACTTTGTACCAATCTCCCACCGCTCATGACAATTGAATCAAATGCAGAAGTTATGACAGGTCACTCCGCTCAACAACGTGGCAGCAAAAATCACGTAACTTTGTCAACATAGCTGAAATGTTGCATGACATTATAAGGAAATTTACGGCAGATCGGTGTGCGTTGAAGCAGAAATTGAAACGGAGTGGTTCTGCATTTTTCAACCCGCAATACAGACTTGTAAGTAAGACACCTTCTGAAGAAAATGGTAGGGCGCATTAAGAAAATTGAGTCTTCCTGCATGCAAGCTCTGTTCATTCTTTCCGACGTTTAGAGATCATCACAAAAAAAATTGTCAAGCAACCTTTGTCATACCTCGGGCGTAATGAGTACAAAATGGTTCATTGAAATATTTTGTTGAATTTTTCGTGCATCCGAATTTCTATTGTTAGATAATGTAAGAATCTCCCACAACACAAGGACTTACAAGTCAGCGGAATGGCCATGCGAATTTGCCTATCGTGTTCAAGAATGTGTTGGTTAGGTGCATTTGCCACGTGTAAATATAGGATAAACGGGTAGGGGCATGCATCTGATTGGGTTACTGTTTGAGGCATCGTTGTGGACTTGTTGGACTGAAGGAGCTGTCTGCGCAATGTAGGGATTCCACTTAAAAAACAAAGTGCTAATTCTGGCTAACATGTATCTGCACATATTCAAAACACCAACCCGCTCCACGACACACCCCAACACAATCGGAATCCACTGGTGCAATGTTCTACGTGTATGTAAGTGGGAAATAGCTGAACATTAAGGAAGATACAAACTATGAAAGGAAATCTGATTTCGCTAATATGGAGGAGTTATATTACGAAACTTAACCAGAATCGCCCATTTGAAATGATGTTTCTGTGATCAACAGATTTAAGGACTGAAATTGGGAAATTTCTTCAGGACGACAAAACTGTGTCGTAGATCTTGTTCGCATGTGTGCGGTGAAGTTCATGAACGGCGATTTGTCACTGACTGGGGAAGGTGCATGCTTTCGAATCGTTCATTTCCACTTGCATAATTGTAGTCAAAAAGTTTGCACTTTGCACCATGTGCATAAGATTTAATGGACTGGAGGTATGCCTTGATTATTTGTGAAAACTGTCTGCTTCCATACTGAAGACAATTTCTTTCTTTTTCAGGAACAAATTTCATCCAACCAAGAAAACAGCTCAGAAAGCTTAATTGCCTGAACAGAAATTGAAGGTGAGTCACAGTGGAGAAAGCCTCCAACTGCTAAATACAAGCCAACAGACAACTACAATCGAGGCATCTGTCAAATTCAGGTCAAGCATATTGCTTGAACAACTTTACAATGTCCTTCACCTGCAAGAAACTGCTCGGACGTTTGTTTTCATTGCTCCCTAAAAACCTGCAGCCTGAGAATCTCCTGTAGTGACTTCTCCTGACCCGCACAAGTAACTCTGTTGACACAAAAGGTTCTATTTACGGTGTCACGATTAATTTACTGAATTCGTCTCTTCAGCGTCAGCATCACAAGTATCGTACTCGTTTTCATCTGAAACTGTTGACTCTTAGTTCCAGTCCATGTCCAAGTCAGTCACCTACAGCACATTCTGTCATTCTACATAAATTCTGTTAATCCGCACTCTTCATACTATATTCCTGCGTTGTCTCCACACCCTTTGTAGCGTTTTTTAAAATAAATCAAATACAATTAATGTATCCTTGCATATACTCAGTAACCTGGCCTCCGAATCCTTATGTGGGGCTGCCCTCCATAAGTTTATGTGGTAGCGAATTACAGAGGTGTGCTCTCTGACTCAAGAAATGTTTCTTCATGTCAAGCCTAATTGTTCTACGAACCATACTAAGTCTTGGACACCTCGTTGTATACTCTGCAATCGGGGGTAACATCCAGCTAATCTCTGTAATCCTGTGAGAATTTTATGTATTTCAATCAGATTCCGTTCCATTTGTTCTAACCTTTAATGAATGCCGACCGAGCTGAACTAATCGTTTCCAAGTGACAATATTTCGATTTCCCGTGTCTGGTGATCGTGCTGTAATCCCTCTCCAGTTTGCATAAATTCATACGAATTCACACTGGACTGCACCATCTTACTTGCACATGCAATTTTTCTAGACCATCCTTATAATTCTTTCTATCTTCCTCTCAACTCACAACCCCAATTAGTTTTATGTTGAGGAACATGTTGTTAATCAACATTAAAAGACAACTTAATTCCATTCAGTTTCTATTTGCCAACGAATTCAAAATCCATATTAGAATATTCCACAAGTGTCAAGACTTCGCATTTTCCAAAAGAGCTTCTCCATGTGAGTCCTCATTATACGCATTTTGAGAATCTGTGTCATAACCAGACAATTGCCTGTGTTAACATTTTCTGCTCCTGAAGACAAGGAAGGAACGTATAGTTATACCATTTCGTATCCACCTGTATTCATAATCATGTGGTGTAGGCAGGGACACAACTAGGGTCTTATTCAAAGCAGTATGAATAAGACCAGTCCTATCAATAGTAGAACGTGTTGTGTCCAATACCCCGATCCTCCATAACGGAGGTGAGCCATCGGAACAGGAGTCATCTGCTCGTGCAAGCAGCTATTTTGATGCCATCATACCATTTATTAACCTAGTAATATTTTGGGAATCATCAGGAATATTAATACAGCATGAGGTACCTCACGTTTTGCAGACCATAAGAACACAAGATTTAGTAGTGGAATTAAGGCCATTCGGCCCATCGAGTCCACTCCACCTTTCAATCATGGCTGATGAGTATTTCAACTCCACTAACCCGCATTCTCCCCGTAGCCCTTAATTCCTTATGACATAAATAATTTATCAATCTCTGCCTTGAAGACATTTAACGTCCCAGCCTCCACGGCACTCTGCGGCAATGAATTCCACAGGCCCACCACGCTCTGGCTGAAGCAATCTCTCCGCATTTCTGTTCTGAATTGACCCCGTCTAATTCTAAGGCTGTATCCACGGGTCCTAGTCTCCTCGTCTAACGGAAACAATTTCCTAGCGTCCATCTTTTCCAAGCCATGTATTATGTTGTAAGTTTCTGTTAAATCTCCCGTTAATCTTCTAAACTCCAATGAATACAATCGCAGGATCCTCAACCGTTCCTCATATGTTGGACCTTCCATTCCAGGGATCATCCGTGTGAATCTCCGCTGGACACGCTCCAGTGCCAGCATGTCCTTCCTGATGTGTGGGGACCAAAACGGGACACAGTACTCCAAATGGGGCCTAACCAGAGCTTTATAAATTCTCAGTCACACAACAGTACTTATATATTCCAACCCTCTTGAGGTAAATGACAAACGTCCCCTCTCTCGGCCGTCAGGATATCTAATCCAAATCGATGTTGTGTTACTACTTCCTATCCGCCATTAACTCAATGTTAATGAATGCTCAGCCTTCCTCCGTCTCATTTGCTAATACACCATAAGTGAGGATGTTCTCCGAGTGTGTATCCACTCCAATGCAGTGGGATGCCCCTTCGAGTTCGGCAATTGCTGCCGTTCGGGGCGAACACTGTTGTTGTATTGGATAGTATCGCCGGGTAGCAACACTCCTTTCTCCCCGGGGGATTGGTGGTACCCTTCCTCTCCATATGCCGTCGTGTTTGGATTACATTACTTACAGTGTGGCAACAGGCTTTTTGGCCCAACAATTCCACACACCGGCCGAAGCGCAACCCATCCATACATTTACCTAACACTACGGGCTATTTAGCATGGCCAATTCACATTACCTGCACATATTTTGTTACTGTGGGAGGAACCCAGAGCAACCCTACGGCAGACACAGGGAGAATGTGCACGCTACACGCTGTCAGTCACCTGACTCGGGAATTGAGCCCTGTGCCACCGTGCCACTCATGGTCTGACCAGTGATAAAGGAACAAGCAATGTTTATGATCGTATCATTTGCATATGTTGCTGTACAAGGGTCATTGTTCAAGTACAGTATCAAGGTATATTGGGAGATACCCAAAAGGAGTCTCCCGTGACTGGTGAAAATACACGTTTCTCCCCTGCAATCCACTATGTGGACGGCTGTGGTCGGTTGCGTGTCAGGCTTGGGACTGTAGTTAGCCTGGAGTTCGGGTGATGACACGACATTTGCCCTGATCACCCCCCACTATCAGTGTCAGGCTCGATGCATCCGGCGGACGCTGACTGTTGGCATTTCTCGCCAGGTTCTCAGTAATTTTCTGGGCAGTCTACCGTTGGGCTGTGTGCAAACATATCCAACAAGTGTAGCCAACGCCTAATCTCTAGTCTTGTTTTAGGACAAAAGCACATGCTCTGTTTCCTTCACATCTAGCAATGGCCTTTTGCAGCTCCCAAAATACTGGCGTCGCATTTATGCCATTTATCTCCAGCAAGCAAATTCCCCTCCAGCTTTAGACTCGCTCTCTATCCACAGCCGTCTCCCTTCGGGTTCGGGTGTGTCATTAATGCCGTTTGCCCGGCTTGGGCTGAGGTGCATGCTCTGGTTTGATTGGTTGCCAAGCCCCAGTGCTACGATCTGCAGTAGTACATTCTGCACTGCAACTCGGGGGGCGGGGGCGACTGCTCCACTATATTCACCTGTCTACAGATGTCGCAGAAGGATCTATCTATTCCACACTAAAAGACTCCCTCATCGCGTTTCTTACTCTTACCTTGATCACAGAATATCTATTTACCATGTCAGGTGCCCCTTTTGCCGTTGTGGCAACTACTAAGTGCCAGTCACCAGTCCAGCATGGATCCCTGCATAAATATTAATTATCGAATTTCTAGTCGTCCTTGATACTGAATGGCTATGGGTCGCATGTAAATATCCACTTCGTCCTCTCAGTTCAGATTACCGTCTTTTGCTGCATCCCAGACGCCCCTGCCCTTATGAATAGTCCTACCAGTGCGCTTGCCAACAGTGTGAGCTGGCGCATCCCTACATTTGCTTAAGGCTTCTAATAAATAATTGCACTAAATTGGTTTCGAGTTGGGGCGATGCCTCCTCAGTCCCAGCTGCAAGTTTGCAATGGCTGCCGTGCATCCACGTGGCACTTCCGGCGAGCTTAACAGCTCTCTGTGCTGTAAAGCGGACTTGAAACGGTCGCAGCCACCTCTTCGCCTTCCTGTTATCCATCCTGAAGTCTTTCGTCACTATTCCGGCTACAGGTTATTGATCATGCATATTCCCTTCTGCTGATTGGGGTAGTGCTGTCTTCACTTGATTCTGTATTTGGGAGAGAAGTATAGAGAGTTTCATGCAGTAACACGACATCTGATACTCACAGTAGCCTGTTATCTGTCTTCCCTTGAGTCTTCCTGAGTTTGCCGGCCAATATCTCAAACGGGCTATGATTAGCTCTCCCTCCTCATCTCTCTCTCTCATACACAAGAGCACAATTGCAAGTGCCTTTGTCCATGTCATCCCTAGTTCCTCACATCATTTTGTCAATTTATTTTTTTAAGGTAGAATTTTCTCATTCCGCTGCCCTACCGCTTGTTTGGTGTTAGGCACAGTGTTATTTTTGGTTTATTCACAAATAATCACTGATTTGCAGGAGGGCATTATTGAAAAATGGTGTCCCACTGTCACTACTAGGCTTAGAGTGCAGGTTTTCTCGTTGAGCTGAAGGTTTGATATCCAGACGTTTCATTTCCTGGCTAGGTAACATCATCAGTGGCGAACTCCAAGTGAAGCGAAGCTGATGTCTCCTGCTTTCTATTTATATGTTTGTAATGGATAAGGTTCATGGTGTTTGTGGTGATGTCATTTCCTATTCGTTTTCTGGGGCGTTGATAGATGCTATCTCGATATATGTGTTTTTTTTTGGTATTGTGGTTGGAGAGCTCGGCCTCAGGGAATTCTCTGGCATGTCCTTGCTTAGCCTGCCACAGTCGAAATGGTGTTTTTGTTTCATCAGTGTGAAGAGCTACGGAGGAGGGAAGGTCGAGTCGTTTTGTGGCGAACTGGTGTTGTGTATCCTGGTGGCTAACTTTCTTCCTGTTTGTCCTACATTGTGTTTGTGGCAGTCCGTTCATGGAATTTTGTAGATGACGTTGGTTTTGCCCATGAGTTGTACTGGGTATTTTAAGTTTGTTAGTTTTTGTTTGAGAGTGTTGGTGGGATTCCGAGGGGTCTTAGTAGTCTGGCTGCCATTTCTGAGACTTATTTTATGTATGGAAAGGTCGATCTTGATTCTGACTATGTGATGTCTACTTGTCACGGTTTGTTCCTGAGGAATCTGCGGACTGCATCTTTTGAGTATCCGTTCTTCTTTGTGGTCCTCCTCTGTTGTCTGGACGTCGTCTGTGCTGAAATGTGTAGTGATTCGTTGGAGTCGTGTTCTGATACAGCTTTGTTTGTGCCTGTTGGTATGGTTGCTGGTGTAGTTAAGTATTTGGTCAGTGTTTGTCGGTTTTCTGTATACAAAGACACCCCAGAGAATTCCTAGAGGCCTCGCAGTCCTGAGCAAATACAATCCCAGTCTCACTATGAGATCCAGAGCCATCAAATTTAAGGGGCAGAATTCCGCGAACAGAATTGAGAATTGGAATGTATACACATTACTGATTTCACACAATATGAGTGCCGTAAAACTCTCTCATATCACGACATCTGATGCATGCATTGAGTTCAGGAACCTTCCACTGATCTTTCTTGGCGTCAACTCTCTGAACTGGCTTGACTTGAGGAGTGAAAGTGCTGGCCATGTATCAGCCAAAACGGTAACTGGTGTACCTTCCACATATAACATAGAGGTCGGCATCGACATATATGCATCACTGTTGTATTGAACTTATTGTCCACACTTCGCAATCCCAATGTTCAGTGTAGAATTGGGACACATATCAGTGCCCGTTAGGTTAGTAGAAGAGATTATCATAAAGGATTCATCGTTGCCAAGTATAAAAGAAAGAGGTTTACATGTACCTTGTGGGCTGCCCTCCTCAACCTATGTCTTCCACTGTCAGTCACCATGTTGTCCAGCCTCTCTAGCCGATTGATGCTGTCTGTGCGGCACTGTCTCGACCACTGCTCCAACAACGCACCAGCCAGATCTATCTCTGCCAGCGCAGTTCCACGATCCCTTCATCTTCCTCTTTTGCGACCTCCACCAGTGCCTCTCTCTTTTCCCGCAGTTCATCCCTCCAATGGCTGAACGACCATTTGAATCATCATAAGCTTAGGTTTACGTGATCGCTGTCCCATCTATCAAATTCAGCTTTCCCGTGTCCCAGGTAATACTTGTATCTTTTTAACTTTTTTGTTGTTTCGTACTTCATACCATTGATGAAGCTGCTCATCAGGTGTGCCTCATACGGTGTGATCTCTGCAGTCGTTATGTTCTTGAGTGATATCAGTCTACAATAGACGTTATCGACTTTCGTGAGGCGTTTAAGATACTTGGATACTGTCTCAACTTCTTTTGGGCTTCCTGATTCAAGTGGTTGTGGGTACGATATGCTATTGGTGATTCAGCAGACCCTGAGGCGGCGACCTTTAACATGGAATCTTCGCGAAGTGGCTCTCGTAGGGGGGCTGTCGCTCTTAGAGGGCACCCATCAAGGTCAGGATCTGATCCAGTCTTCATGCACTGTGCAGCATCATGTGAGTGTGTGTGTGTGCATGTGCGCTGGTGTTTGTACGTGTAACTGATTTATCTTTGATTCGAGATGTTGTTTCCCTGAAATCAGGCTCAGCCTTGATCATGTTATAAGCACTCCAATTCCCAGGTTCTATTTTCCCCTTCCGTTTCTCCTTCTCTCTCTCCTCCAACCGGTACCTCAGCATTTGTAACTGATTGTTACAAAAACTTCCTTCCTCTGGAAAACCACATTCCTTGATTTAACTTTCTAATTGATGTACAGAAACTTGGCCATAATGAGCTAGCATATTGTGTTTTTTCTTGACCAATCCGAGGTCTCGGTAGACGGTCTCTTTTATCGCTCTTGCTGGAGCCTATTTTTGTCGATATTGGAAAAGTGTTCATCTCTCTGACTGTATGTCTGTCTGTCTCTCTCTTTCTCTCTCTCTTTCTCTCTCTCTTTCTCTCTCATGATGCCTTAATCTTCTCTTTGCCAATATAACTTGCTTTTACCTCCAGAGGTCCCCTCTGATTGGGCGTGACTGCGTCATTTTGTAAACCAAACAAAACGCAACCGGTGCATTGTTGGCGACTCCAACGATGTCCATGGTGGCTCCAAGTCTAAAACAACCCTTAATCTTGCTGTCTCTTCATCTCCCTAGAGATGGCAGTACTTTTCCTTGAGTTTTCCTCGAATACCCCGCGAGAGTTCACTGGTCCCTCTTCCTGGTTCATTTATTCTCATCGAACGAGTCTCTATGTCGGATTACTGTAAACACAACGCTTACCCCGACGCTATTCGATTTGGACCGCGACTCTGGGGCGATCCACGTATCCACGGTCCTCTCACGCAGAGGGGCCCATTCAGCGCTTGAGATGAAGTGAAAGACATTCAAGGATCTGGCGCGTACACCTCCTGGGAATCTTCAGAATCTTACCCGGGCGAACCCCCAAGCTTATTGCCGTGGGATTTCAATTAACACGACTCAAATACCACTAAGAGAAAAGAAAAAGTTTATTTTTGAAATCTGCAGAGTGGATTCGACAGATTTGCAAGACGCCTCATGTCAGGGGCGCCTGATGGTTTTCACATATACCCTTTATACAATGTATTGCTTTGCCTTATCACACCTCAAACCAGGAACCTGGATCAGTCGAGTTCCTTTCCACACATGGAGTTGTTGTTTTCTAATTCATTGACTGCTGAAATAATAGATTATTGGCCTTGAGAGTCAGCTGTAAATAAGGTTGAACGTTCCCTTTTTTCTGTCTTTTTGCCATGTTAGGTCCTTGCGTTTTTGTTTCAACCATGCTTTCACAGACTTCACAATAAATGTTAATTTTCCATTACCGGGGGTGAGGCTGACAGTGACTCAGTAAGTGTGATGGAGTGGGGATGCTTGTGACACAATGAGGGTGAGGTGTCAGCGTGGTAGTGACACAGACTGTGTGAGTGGATCAGGCCGATAGTCAAGCAGTGAGAGGGAGTCAGAGTGATAGTGATGCAGTAACTCTAAGGAAGCAGACCAATAGTGACACAGTAAGAATGTGTGGTCAGGGTGACAGTGACGCAGTAATTGGAAGTAGATCAGGCTGATATGATGCAGTAACTGTTACTTTGTCAGGCTGATCCTGACGCAGAAAGTGAAAGGGGACAGTGTAATAGTGACGCAGTAAGTGTGAGGGGGTCAGGAAGAGACTGTCGTAGTGAGTTTGCAGCAGTCAGGGTAATAGTGAGGGAGTACGTGTGAGCGTTCAGTCTGGTAATGACGCAGTAAGTGTGAGGCATCAGTCTGACAGTGATGCAGTAAGTGTGTCGGGTCAGTGTGATAGTGAAGCAGTAAGTGTGAGGGGGATAGGCTGTTAGAGACACAGCGATTGTGGTAGGGTCAGGCTGATAGTGACACAGTATGTGTGAGGGGTCAGGCTGATAGTGATGCAGAAAGTGTCCGTGAGTCAGGGTGATCCTGACTCAGGAAGTGGGAGGGGACTGGGTGATAGTAACGCAGTGACTGTGAGGGAGTCAGCGTGATGGTAACGGAGTAAATGTGAGTGTTCAGGCTCATATTGATGCAGTAATTTGAGGGCATCAGGCTAATACTTGCCAGTAAGTTTTAAGTGTCAGGGTGATAGTAATGCAGGAAACGTGAGGAGTCAGACTGATAGAGACGGTGAAATTGTGAGGGGTCAGGCTGATAGTGATGCGGGAAGTGTGTTGGGAGCAGAGTGATAGTTATGCAACATGTGTGAGCGACTCAGGATGATAATGACAGGTTAGTATGAGGGAGAGGATGGTAGTGACGCAGTGAATGTGAGGTGACAGGATGATAGTGAAGCAGACTGTGTGAATGTGGCATCATGATGATGACATGACAAGTGCGTTGGGGTCAGGGTGACAGTGACACAGATGCTTTCGGGGGTCAGGTTGTAGTGATGCAGTAATTGTGAGCGGTCAGGGTGATAGTGACGCGGTGAGTGCGAGATGTCAGTGTGATAGTGACGCAGAACATGTGAAGGGTCAAGCTTATAGTGGCGCAGTAAGGGCAAGGGGTCAGGTTGACAGTGATGCAGATGCACTCACGGGGCGAGGTTGTAGTGAAACTGTAAGTGTGAGTGCCTCAGGCTGATAGTGAAGAAGTAAATGCGAGGGGTTAAGGCGAATAGGGACGCAGTATGTGTGCAGGGGTAATGCTTGAAGTGACGCAGTAAACGTGAGTTTTGAAGCTGTCAGTGACATATTAGGCTTTAGGGGATCCTGCTGATCTTGTTGCAGCAAATGTGACGTTGTCAGGATGACAGTTATGCTCGAAGTGTATTGGGGAGTCAGGGTGATAGTGACGTAGTAAGCATGAATGGGTAAATCTGATAGTGTCGCAGCGTATGTGAGGGGGTCAGCCTGGTAGTTACACAGTAAGTGAGAGCGGCTCAGGTTGATAGTGATGCAGTAAGTGTGAGGTTTCAGATAGGCACCCACGCAGTAAGTGTGACGAGGTCAGGGTGACAATGACACAGACACTTTACGGGTGTCAGATTGAGAGTGACACAGTAATTGTCAGGGGTCAGGCTGATAATGATATACTAAGTGTGATGGAGTCAGGATAACAGTGGTTTAGTGATTATGAATTATCAGGGTGATAATGACACACACATCGTGAGTGGGATCGGGTGATAGTGATGCAGCAAGTGTGAGGATGTCAGAGTGACAGTGTGCAGGATATGGCTGAAGGTGATGCAAGAAGTTTGAAAGGATCCGGGTGATCCGGACGCACTACGTGTGGGGGGTTAAGGTGATAGTGATGCTGTAAGTATGAGTGGGTCAGTCTGACAGTGACACAGTCCATTAGAAGGGATCAGGCTGGTAGTGACACATCTTCGGCCAATGTTCCTCTCTTGTGCTCACAAGTTCATTACCTGATGTCAGAACTTTCGGATTAATTGCTGGATCCATTCCTGGAAATCGGTTCTGCATTCTTTCTCATTCCTACTTTTTTAATGAATGCAGCCAGCGTTTATGGACTTAGCATCAATATTTCTAATACCATATTTTGATGAATATTAAAACTCAACAACATATCTACTTTGGCAACAGCTGCTGAGCAACTGAGTCAAAATCAATCGGACGCAGTGAGACAATGATCCTCTCTTATTGTGGTGTACATCCGTGACACTATAACTCGATGAAGAAACAATCTCACAAGTTCAGCTGTGTCAGAATCTAGGTTGTGGTGAAAACCTGTCAATCTGCTAAGGTAACGTTCGTCTGTGTCTCGGCAAAGGATTTGGCGAAATCTTTGGGTCTGGACAATTTGTTCTTCCAACAACTTACGTATGCCATGAATTCAGTTGTTTAACTATAAATGGTGGCAGTTGCCGTTTTCCGGTGATGGCCGAGAGGTTAAGGTATTGGATTTGAAATCCAATGCGGTATTCCTGGTCATGTTCGAGTCCTGCTCAGGGCGTTGCATCCTTTCAGAGTCGTTTATTCTTTTGCTGGATTTCGTGGAGCTTGAGCTTTTCATTCAATCGAAAGTAAATTTTCAACTGTAAAGAATCCGAAGTTATTTCAAGCCTGACCTAGTCTTCTAATTGAATAAATTATACGTCGAGACAGAAAAAGCCACCAACTTCCAACATGAATAAGTTTCAACACATTTGACGAAATATTGTGAAATGTGGATGTTCGGAGTGGAATTAAGGAAAACAAGAAGAAATGCAAAACATTTACCTGCAGGTGATGAATGTTTTTTTAGGATCCGTTAATATTTCAGACATACAATTTGTGATTATTCTCGAGTATAGAGTCTCAGAGTCATGCAGACTACGAGCGAAGGAAACAGACCCCTTGGTCCAATTCGCCATGCAGACCAGATACCCTAGCCTGTTCTATTCCCGTTTGCGAGCACTCAGTTGATATCCCACTGAATCCTCCATATTCTTTGAAACGTCCAGGTGGCTCTTAAATGCTTTAATTGTTCCAGTTTCCATCGCTTCCTTTCGCAGCTCATTGCATCCAATTACCTCCCTCGGCGTGAAATTGTCATCCCTCAGGCTCTTTGCAGAGTTTCAAGTCTAAACATAGACACATGCCCTCTAGTTCTTGTCGCCACTACCCGAGGGAAAATACCTGTTCTATTTATCCTATTCGTGTCTGTCATCATTTCATAAACGTCTATAAAGGCACCCCACAGCCTTCGATGCATACCAGCATATTCAGCATTTCCCTATAGCTCAAATCCTCCAACTCTGGGAACATTCTTGGCAATCTTTTGTGAACATGGTGAAGTTTCACAACATTCTTCTGACAGGAAGGAGACCAAAATTGCACAAAATATTCCCAAAGTGTCTTAGGCAGTGTCCTGTATTATCGCAACATGGTCTCCCATCAAAGTTTGTGAGAAGATTTGTAGCTCAGGTGCTGGTTGTTGTGGTTCTGTTCGCCGAGCTGGGAGTTTTTGTTGCAAACGTTTCGTCCCGTTTCGAGGTGACGTCTTCAGTGCTTGGGAGCCTCCTGTGAAGCGCTTCTGTGCTGATTCCTCCGTCATTTATACTGGTTTGAATCTGCCACTTCCGGTTGTCAGTTGCTGTCCGCTGCACTTATATAGGGTCTAGGTCGATGTGTCTGTTGATAGAATTTGTGGATGAGTGCCATTCCTCTAGGAATTATCTGGCTGTTCTCTGTTTGGCTTGCCCTATAATAGTGGTGCTGTCCCAATCGAAATCGTGTTGTTTGTCATCCGAGTGTATGGCTACCAAGGATAGCTGGTCGTTTCGTTTCGTGGCCAGTTGGTGTTCATGGATGCGGGTTGTTAGCTGTGTTCCTGTTTGTTCTATGTAGTGTTTTGTGCAGTCCTTGCATGGGATTTTGGACACTACGTTGGTTTTGCTCATGCTGGCTATCGGGTCCTTTGTCCTGGTGAGTTGTTGTCTGAGTTTTCACATTTTGTCCTCACATAAGACTTCTTCTTCTTCTTGACCAGGGATTCCATTTCCTTATGAAACCACGGTTCTCACTTTTTACATCGTCCTCCCTGCCTGACAGGTCTATACTTATCTAGGACACACAGGAGCTTTTCCTTGAATAAGCTCCACATTTTTAATGTGCTCACCCCCTGCAGTTTCCTACAACATTCTACGCTGCCTAAAACCTACCTCATTGCATCGTAATTTCCCTTACCCCAGCTGAAACTCTTGCTCCGTGGAGTACACCTATCCCTTTCTATCACGAAACCTAACGTGACAGAATTGTGATCGCTGTCTCCAAAGTGCTCACCTTCTTCCAAATCTAAAAGGTGATCATGCTCGTTACCCAGAACTAAACCTAAAGTGGCTTCGTCCCTTGAAGGCCTGTCTACATACTGTGTCAGGAGGCCCTCCTGCACACACTGGACAAATACTGACCCATCTATAGCAGTCGTACTGTAGTGATACCAGTCAATATGTGGATATTGTCTTGAGTGTTCCAGAGTATTTCATTGTCCAAGAGTCCGATGAAGATTGTATTCCTCACTTACGGGGGCAAGAATTCTTTCAATGTCTCAGATGAGTTCCTGTCCCGAGAACATCAGAGTCAATGTCCCGTCCTCTTCTCGGTCCGAGAGTTCACAATTATTCATTCTCCTCTAATCTCATTTCCCAAAGAGTTTCTCAAGATTTCCACAGCTGGAACCTCGATTATATGGTTTTCTTCTTAAACATGTTTTCAACTGCCAATTGAAAATATTTTCACAGTATCTCTTCACAATCCTCTGGATTGCACCATGTCCAGGGATGAGAAGTCCCGTTTGGTGGAGAGATTCCCGAGGCTGGTGAGTTTCACTTTGGAACAAAGATGGTTAAGTGGCAATTTCCTGCTGCTGTTTGTAATGATGGGAGAGGGAGAAGTGGGGAATGAGAACTTTGACGAGCAGGAGAAAGTGTTGCCACTGCCCAGAGTCAGTGAACAGAGGACAGGGATGAAAGGAATCTAATGAAAAGCAGCACCTCTGCTCAGGACGTTCCAACAGAACTGCAGAAACCCCATGTGTCGAGGAGGGTATCTGGAAAGAGAAACAGACATAATGTTTTAAATATGAAAGATTTCTGATGAAGAACGCGAGTTTCCCAAGTCTAATGAAATTACCGGCCTGGTTTGCAAAAACAGGTTGTCTACACTTCGAGGGAAAACTGCGCCAGCATTGGGGCATTCATAACGTAATCAGCAGAAGTCAAACCTATGTGGGAAAACCCCAATGGATTTCTAATCCGTCGCCTTAACCACTCGGCCATGACTACAGACAGCAAGGTCTACTTGAGCAGCAACCAAATCAGCCGTAATCTCATTTAAAGCAGTCGCTGACTTAATGGGCTAAATGTTTCCATCTCTTTTCATACCTTTGCAGTCATTTGTAAGGTGCTAGACACCAATGTAAAAGAAGAAAAGCACAAAGTTAGGAAAATATATTTGCAGACAAACTGAGTCAAAATAATTTATTGAAAGGAAAGTCTCACTTTGCAATTAGCTAGATCTCTTTGCGAACATGACCAGCAGAGCTAATCAAGGGAGCTATTGATCTGAGTGTTCTTGGACATGAAACAAAGATTAGTGACATATTCTGGCGAACAAAATGGTCTTTCCTGATGGTTACAATGAAAGAGATAGTATCCAATAAAATACAGCGATTAAGTCGCATGTAGATATATTTCAATGCGATAAGATTCACTTTCAGTCCCTAATTACCCCAGAGATGGAGGGGGCGAGTTACTTTTCTTCATTCTTCAACTCCTCAGCATGGAGGTAGAGACAAGAAACCGCTAGAGATGGAGTTCCTGAATTGGGAACCAGCGACACTGAAGGAACTCGGCAAAAGTGAGTACTGCAGATGCTGGAAACCAGATTTTAGATCCGAGTGATACTGGAAAAGCACAGCAGGTCAGGCAGCATCCGAGGAGCAGGAGAGTCGACGTATCTGTTGCCAGGGTTGCTGCGTTCCGCAGACAATGTTCGTTTCTGGCTCAGATTTCCAGCAACTGTAGCTGTTTGTATTATGTTAACGTTGATAATGTTTTGGACAAATCCAATGACCTGCTATTATCGGAAAATCCGTAGATGTACTGGTATACCAATATGTTGCTGAACAATCCAAACATTCCATGTGGGGAAATAGGATCCGGGTCACGGTGCTGAGAATAACGAATCCTTACAAATGAATAACAAGACAAGGGCGATTGATACTATCGTATTTGTTCTAAATAAAACACCCTTTCTGAACATTTTCGTTGCAGATTATTTTCAACTTGTCTTCGAAGATTGTCAAAGTGCGAAAAGGCCATTCTACCCATTGTGCATTGCGGCTACTCAGAGAGCCATCTATTCTCGTAACAGTTTCTAACTTTGGCACAAAGTCTTCTGTGTACTAATGTTTCCAGTGCAAGTGTAAATGAAGTAATCCTGTGTTCTTAAATGGCACAATAATAGGGCATTTTCACAACGAATTGTAACTGTTTTGAGGAACTTACGCTCATTATCACTCACAGAGGGAGACACACAGTAAGATACCCCCAGACTGACAGAAGTGTCCGTTGTAGAGAGCTGGAATTTGAAATGGACTGTAGAAAAAGTGCAAAAGCACAGAGGTGTTGTCACGACAAATTTGTGTAGGGGAGTTACAACCCGGACCACGGTTAAAGCGAGATATTCTACACAAGCCAGTTACATCTCGAACCTACAGTTTTCTAACCGGAAAGGAAATGCGATATCCGTTGCGTCACACGCCCAAGACAGACCCAAAGCCTTGGCAGCATGTCGATATGTAATGCCACAGACTTTCACGGAATCAGAATTAAAAAGGTGAACAAGCAGCGAAAATAATCACCTACACTGCTTCATTTCGAAGCTTCCAATTTGTGAAGCAGAGCCTTTCACGGGCAAAGAAGAAACATTTGTCCTCAGCTGTCTGCTTCCGGGTCTGTTCCTTCTCTGTTGGAAGTTTTCATCGTTTTATTCACAGTCTTGACGCGATTTCATAATCCACTCCAGTGAAAAAGTGTCATGGTGTCGTCCAAGCAAGACCCTGCAGAAATTCAGCGAGAGACTTCAGGTCATTTCGAGCTCAGGATGTGGACTTAGACGAGATGCTTGAAACCTTTATTGGCGCCACCACTCCACTGCAAATTAGAGGCTCAAAACTAGCCTTTGTTGGCATCAGCTTAATTTGTACCTTCCTGCAGTGCATTTGCTAAACAACATCAAATAGAATCCATCCGGCCCAGGGATTTTTTTTCACACTCTATTTTCATACTCTGCAGTATTTCTAATAACTCTTCCTTGTGAACCCCAATCTCTACACCAGTATCTCTGTATCATCCTGGCCAACATTTTCATTTTGTGTGGCAAACATTGTCGAAAAATATTTACTTAGTGCTTCCCCCCATCTCCTCTGACTCCACACACAACTTCCCACTATTATCCTTGATTGTCCCAAAATTAACCCTCGCCATTCTTTTATTCCTGACATACCTATGGAAAGCCTGAGGGTTTATACTGATCCTTTCAACGAACAACTTCTCATGTCGGCTCCTGGTTTGTCTCAGCTCTCTTTTTAGTTTTTTTTCTGACATCGTTGTATCACTTGAGCGCTCTGAGTTTTCACATTTTGTCCTAACATAAGACCTCTTGTTCTTCTTCAACAGGGATTCCACTTCCTTAGTAAACCACGGCTCTCGCGTTTTACATCTTCCTCCCTGCCTGACAGTTCCATTCCTATCTAGGACACACAGGAGCTTTTCCTTGAATAAGCTCCACATTTTTAATGTGCTCACCCCCTGCAGTTTCCTATCACATTCTATGCTTCCTAAAACCTACCTAATTGCATCGTGATTTCCCCTCCCCCAGCTGAAACTCTTGTTCCGTGGAGTACATCTATCCCTTTCCATCACAAAATTAACCTGAGAGAATTGTGATCGCGGTCTCCAAAGTGCTCACCTACTTCGAAATGTAATACCTGGCCAGGCTCATTACCCAGTACTAAATCTAAAGTGGCTTCGTCCCTTGAAGGCCTGTCTACATCATGTGTAAGGAAGCCCTCCTGCACACACTGGACAAAAACTGACCCATCTATAGTAGTCGTACTGTAGTGATCCCAGTCAATATTTGGATATTGTCTTGAGTGTTCCAGAGTATTTCATTGTCCAAGAGTCCAGATGAAGATTGTATTCCTCACGTACGGGTGCGAGAATTCTTTCAATATCTCAGATGTTTTCCTGTCCCGAAAATATCACAGTCAATGTGCCGTCCTCTACTCGGACCGAGAGTTCACACTTTTTCATTCTCTTCTGATTCCATTTCCGAAAGAGTTTCTCTGGATTTCCAAAGCTGGAGCCTAGATGATATGGTTTGCTTCCTAAACATTTTTTTTTCAACTTCCAGTTGGCAATATTTTCACAGTATCACTTCACAATCCTCTGGCTTGCACCATGTCCAGGGATGAGAAGTCCCGTTTGGTGGAGAGATTCCCGAGGCTGGTGAGTTTCACTTTGGAACTTCAATTGCGAACGACCTCCCTCCCCTTCCTGGACCTGTGCATCTTCTTTAATGTCGACCGACGTGACACTAACATTTTTTTACAACCCCACCAACTCCCACTGCTACCTGGATTACAACTTTCTCAAACTTCCTCCTGCACAATTGCCGTCCTGTATTCCCAATTCCTCTGTCTCCAGCTTATCTGCTCCCAGCAGGACCAGTCCCACCACAGAACATACCAGATAGCCTCCTTCTTTAGAGACCGCAATTTCCCTTGCCACGTGGTTAAAGATGCCCTCCAACGCATCTTACCCACAACCCGCCTATCCGCCCTCAGACCCCATCTCTCCAACCGTAACAAGGGCAGAACGCCCCTGGTGCTCACCTTACACCCTACCAACCTTTGCATGAACCATATAATCTGCTGACATTTCCGCAACCTAAAAACAGACCCCGCCACCAGGGATATAATTCCCTCCACACCCCTTTATTCCTTCTGCAAATACTGTTCTCTTCGTGATTCCCTGGTGAGGTCCTCGCCCCTCTACAATACATCTTCCCATCCTGGCACCTTCCCCTGTCACGGCATTATTTGCAAAACCTGCGCCCACACCTCCTTCCTCACCTACATCCAAGACCAATAAGGATTCTTCCACATCCATCAACGTTTTACCTGCACACCCACCAATATCATTTATTGTATCCAATGCTCCCGATGCGATCTCCTCGACATTAAGGAGAGTGGACGCCTCCAAGCAGAGGTTGTCAGGGAACAGCCCCGGGACACCCACACCAATCAACCACACCGCCCTCTGGCCCAACATTTCAACTCCCCATCCCACTCTGCCCCAGACATGGAGTTCCGGGGCCTCCTTCACCGCCGCTCCCTCACGGCCAGACGCCTGGAGAAAGAAGGCCTCATCTTCTGCCTCAGAACAATTCAACCTCAGAGAATCAATGAAATTTGAAAATGGCAGAACATGTAGTGAGGATATTCGAAACGCAGTGCCAGCAAGAGTTGCAACTAGCCTTGTCCTTCTCCTTAACCGTGCATTTCCGGCAGAGCCATGAGCGCCTGCCACCTGGCTGCATGCTGAGTCGGAAACCTGTGTGAGAATCGTGGACATGCGACTCACGTATGTTCGTAAATGAAACAGTTCTTTCTTAGAGGTGTACCAAAGTCAGTTTTGGCACATATTCAGGGAAGTCAAAGACGATCTGAGATGTCAAATCGATACTCACTGGACGTGATTGTTCTGTTTTCGAGGTGTGAAAAGGTCTCGCTCTTTAGTCGCATTCATGTCTCTTCTTGATGACTGAATCAGAGAGAAGGTGTTTCCCTAGAACGTCCTGTGTCTTGCGTTTCTCTCGCTCCCTGTTCATACTTTCCTGCAAATTTATGACATCAAGAAAACAAAATGGATACAATGTAATTCGGCAGCCTGTCCGTCAAATCATCAATTTCAGTCACAACACGGCTTAGGTTTCAGACCACACGGTAATATTAGTTACTGTAGGAGAGCATGAGTCAAGAACTTCATTTCAAAATGTAAATCATTTCTATCCTGTTGTTGACTGAATGATCTGTAACTGTACCGTCTGCTTAGAAACTCAAATTTTTGAAGTGGTCCAAAGGATATTTGAGGATTTTTAGTTTTGGTTCACACAGCTTGAAAAACCCCAGACAAGATACAAATGAGGCGCCTCAGACCATACGTTGGAATACATTTGAGAGAAACTTACCTCAAGAAGCCACTGTTAGCTTTGACAAGAGCAGATGAGTGATCTCTTTGCTGCTGCCCCATCCATTACGATGTGGAAGTTGGTCGCCCGTAAAGAAGCAACAACAACGTTTTTGCTCAGCTCTGAACTGGGCCACTTTCGCCAAACCTGATGCATCTGCTCTCCAGAAAGTATCAGGGCCCACCGACTGTATTCTTAAAAATAACAATCATCTGTGCTGGAAACATGCCCGCATATTCTGAACAAAGAAGAATACGTATCGATTAAAATCAAACACAGGAATTAATTGGACTTGTATTCCCTTTCACAAAAGCAGGAATGGGTAGGGGCATTCAGAGTAAGGTTTACTGACCAGGGCAGAAAGCAATTACTTCCATCTATGTTGACACATAAGACTATCTTTCTCTCATGTTTTATGTTATCGATCCTTCCCGTGGGAGTTAGAGGTGATAACTGCTCCCCACACAAACACAGTCGGGCCAGAGATCCAATCAAGCTGTCCTCCAGCGGCGATGGATTTGCTCAAAACATATCAGTTTGCTATGCAGGACTGAAATTGATTTTGATCACACCCAGACACTGTGTTCCAGCCACCAGCACATGGGGAGGGATTGGGAGAGATTTCGCACGCACTCTGGGCAAAAAAAGACTGTGTCCTAAATTCAGGTGAAAAATGATACAGGGAGAAGACTGGAGAATGGGGTTGAGAACGATATTAACCATGATCGAATGGCGGAGCGTATCAGATGGGCTGTAAGCTCTAATCGTCCTCCTATGCTTTCCGTTCTCGAGCCATCTGGTATCTACGAAATTAGAAACAGAATTAGTTGTTCAGTTTGAAGCCTTCCTTTCATAACTGGGCAAAGTGAGAGATGGGACAAATCTGATACAATTTTTTGCAAACTAGGAAAATGGTTGGGGGGGAAGAAATAAAAGGGAAGCGGAGAATAAGGTTGGAAGTCAGGAGACATTCAATAAAAGGGAAGAGTGCGCAAAGACAGAGGGAGATGGAAATGGAATATAGAGTGTCACTGGTCCGTTTACCTTTTCGAAATGCGACCAGACCCGCTGAGACTTACCAGCAATTTTATTTGTTGGTTCAGAAAGAGGAGCTGGGAATCTCTGAGTACTTTGTTTGGTGCAAGGTTGGAGTGGAACCTGATGCTTTGAAAGAGTCATCATTCATCGAATATTCGACTTCACTGATAAACTTGTCTCGGGAATATCTAGGAATTCGGAGACAGTTTTCATTCAGAAACCGACGTGAGATCAAAAAAAGCAGTTCGAAGTGTCACCAACAGTCCCTGAATTGGATTGCAATACTGCACGTGGAACAGGCAGGTGGATTTCTTTAAAGCATTGAAAGCTCCAATCGTGAGTCTTGAACCCACAGCCTTGAGGTTACGCATCTCATAATCTACCGACAAAACCAGCTGGGCGTGGTTCACGATTGATTCGTGTGTCATTTCACACTGAGCATATTTCACCGGGACTCCAATTTGCAAGGTTCCAGTTCATTCTCCCAATCACAAGTGACAGCATACACACTTTCAACTTCTCAGCAGTTATTCCTTCAGAAGGTTACATTCTATTCAGCACTTGTCCCGAAATATAAGATTCAATATTAATATTTTCATATTTTTACCCTCAAGTTAGGTCAGCAAAGCGATTCCCAGTCAACCTGGCAGACGATAAATCAATCGTGAAATTACCGAAGGAAATCCAAACATTTCGATTTCGAGTGAAGGGAATCTCATCAGCTGACTTGACAGTGTCTTCACAATCAACACTTTCTGTGTTCTTCCTGCCTCCAATTTTTACCACTTCTTATTTTACAGACAGGATTTCGTGAAAAAAAAGTTCCAAGAACAGGAACAGTCCTCCAATCTTCTGAAGTTGTTTCCAACTTAAAGTGGAATGGTTAGCTCTTCCCTTTCAGACGAGAAGAGCCGTTC